>NW_005842610.1:316530-370957 GCF_000455745.1 Alligator sinensis
TATGCTAGGATAATTAAGAAAATAAGGACTTGTTTTTTGCGAGTTGTGTATAATTTGGAAACCTGAGCCTTGTCTGAGTGCAGTGTTAAATTGTTTTGCTTGAATTGTTGCGCTCTGTGTTACAGGGTAGGTAAATTTAAAAAAATCATAGCTAAATCGTATGCAATCAAATGTATTCTTAAATGTTTGGTACACTAATTTTTCTTTATTTAGTTATGGGGAACCAAGAAGAAGAAACTTCTCCCTATCTGATCTTAGGTACCTGTCATGATTTTAAATTTACAATGACATTAACCAATTCCAACAGCTTCCCCAGAAAATAACAAACCAGAGAACACTATCAATTTCAGACTTCCTGACAGCAAACCACCACACCCACAAATATTCAACCTTATTTAAGTCTTGCTTTGCTCAGATGCCTGAGTAAAGAGATGGGCCTTGCTTTATGCTCTGGCATAGGTGACTGGGGGGGGGGGCACATGCCCCCACTACAGGGCTGTCCCCACTGCTCATGCCACCGGCTGCATCTGCAAGTACTCGCCAGCTCTGCCGCTGCTGCCGGTGGCGTCTGTGGGTGCCCCCCCAGACTCAGGAGGCACCAGTTGCCCATGTGCTTTGCATATTGTACTCCTGGTCCAGTACTTCAGTCCAGTACTCAGGACTGAAATGAATTCCACAGTTGAAAGTCTCTCAGTTCTAGCCTCTATGGAGGGACCTGGCTAAATTGATAACTGCAAAAGTATGGGTTAGGTAGACAGGGAGCGTGTCTACGAGAGAGGCTATACTGCCATCTACCATCTACATGTGAAGGCGCTTACTGCACAGTCAGTCAACTGCAGAGTTAATTTGCAGGGTAGAAAATGGACCATGCATTAGTGACTAAGCAGTAGCCCACATGTAGATGCTGACCGGCAGCAAATTTGCTGCCAGTCAACCCAGGCAGCAGAAGGCAGGAGAACAATCCCTTCCCCTGGGAGCTGCCTGCTGCCGGGGCGGGCTCCAAGCATGGAGCCCAGGCCTGGACAATGTCCCCCTGCCCTGGCAGCAGGCAGCTCCTGGCCCCGCCTCCACAATCGGAGCAGGGTCCTGGGAGATTGATCCCTACCCCCGAGAGTTGCCTGCTGTTGGGGTGGACTCCAAGCTCAGAGCCCGGCCAAGACAGTATCCCCCTGCCCTGGCAGCAGGCAGCTCCTGGCCCTGGCTCCATAGTCATGGAGCTCCCAGCCCTGGCTCCATGACTATGGAGCCAGGGCCAGAAGCTTCCTGCACCAGGAGAGTTCCCCACCCTGCCTTGGGCTGGGTAGGATCTGCCTCAGAACAGGACAGATCATGGCCAGCCCTGGGCTTCATGGGGAAGCCTTCCTGGGCACAGGGCTTGTCCCCATGTGTATAGAGTGGGAGAGCTCTGCAGCAGCAGCTCTCCTGCCCCAAGCACATCAGAACCCCTTCCGATGTGTACAGGGCCAGGAGAGAGCTGTCTTCTGGCCCCATGCTCCCTGCCAGCCCCTGGACTAGCACCCAGGAGGAGCCTGGAGCTGCCCTTGGCTACTGCAGGGGGGCAGAGCAGGGTGGAAGCAGCCCTTTTCAGAGCGTGACATGTGTAGACATTTGGTTCCCCAGGGACAACTAGCGGTGGTGCACCTTGTGCTGCCGCTAGTCTCTGGAGAACGCCTGTGCCACATGTCTCTGGCATGCAGCAGGTTACCCCGGGTGAGGTGAGGAGGCTGAAGCCAGCACTGGGCTGGCCCCAGCAGCCTTACCTGAAGTCCTGGGGGCCTCCCAGGGCTGCAGCAGCAGCGATCCTGCTGTGCATCCCCTGGCTGGCTCCAGCCACTCTGGCTTGAGTGGCGCATGCTGCCGCCATGTGCACTGCATGGCGCACTTTTTTTTGTTTTCCCGCTTTATTTTTTCCACTGTTTTTCTGACCCCTGTATCCAGGGGTCAAAAAATGCTCTGCAGTGCTCCCTTGCAGTGCGGAGAACAACAGAACATGTGGCGTCACATACTGCACAGCCATGCTCATCTAGACATGGACATTGGGACATTGGGAGCAAATCTACTCCCAAGAGGGAACACGTGTAAACATGCTCCCCCACTAGGTTTACTGTGCAGTATTTTTACTATTCGGTAAGCCTACTTCAAATTAACAGCACATGTAGAAGTGCCCAGGATATCTCAGATAAGCAGTAACTGAGCCATTTAGTGCTTCATGAAGTTGAAACAACACCTTAAATTCCATGCAGGAACTCTGGATTATGGAGCATTGGTGTCATGTGCTTTCTGCAAGATTCACCACCTAGCACACAGGTGACTGCATTAGAACTCTTAAATTGTCTAATATTTTCTCTCTTGCTTTTTAAATTTTTTTAAAGAGAGTTATCCAGCATGGATAATGAGCCCTGTAGCTCTAATGTATTTATAATGGATGTTATGTAGGGTATCCAGCTCATGTAAATTACTACTGAAAGAAAGGGAATGCTTTTTCACATGGCTATGTTAGTCTTGTTAGAGGGTTTTCTTTTGACAGATTTGAATAAAAGCACTTTGCTAAGCAGGACAGTGTGTACGCTGTACAGTTGTAGGTATTGCCTGGCTGCCAAATATTGTTACAGGGAAAGTTAATTACAGACACTTTTTTCATGCGCAGAAAGTGTACAATTAGTCCATACAGTTAGTCCATGATACATTTGGAAGGTGGGAAAAGATCAGCATCTAACATTCATAATCTTTAAGTTATATTCTAAGGAGAATGGTGTTTAAATGTCCATTTCATTTAGTTCATAAGCAGTAAGGTTCGTAGAAAGCACAGCAATGAAGACTGATTCTGCATTCAAGTGGCACTCACACATACACACCTCTGAGTAAAAAGAGAGAGCCATGTTAATCTGAAGTCAGGCAGAAAGCAGGGCAAGGTGGCACCTTAGGCTAGGGACAGACATTACACACAAACCAGTTTAAGTGATGAGAAACTGGTTTAAACCTGTAACAGAACAGATGTTCAGTGCATATAAACCAGTTTGAAAATGGCTGAAAGTGGTTTGAGATAAACCTGGTTGAATATAACATCAGACTTAACTGATTTGGGTCAAACCAATTTATGCAGTGTCTGTCCGATACCCCTTGCTGGTGTAAGTCAAATCAGAGTCCCCCCAGCACCCTGGAATGCTCTCTGGGCTGGGCGGAACTCTCTGTTCCACAGCAGGGCTGGCCCCTCCCCTCTGCTCCCTGGCCAGAGCTCTGGCAGAGACTTGCAGGCACAGCAAGGTCTTCTGGCTTCCCCGTGCCCCTCTCCCCCCACCCCCTCACCACTCGCTGCTTAAGCAGGGATCCCTTCTTTCTCTGTCACAGCATGGACCATAGCCAGCATGTGGTATGCTAGCTAATGCTTTGTAAGGCTCCAGCAGAGACTGCCTGGCTTCCCCCTGCCCTACCCCCTCACTGCTAAAGCAGGAAATCCCTCCTCCTTCCCTCCCTCCAATCTCCCACAGCATGGACCCCAGCCCCACAGACGTAGGCATGCTAGCTAATACCGAGAGGTGTCTGTGTGTGTGTGTGTCTCCAATTTCACTGGAGCTGACAGACAGAACAGTGACTGCTTAGGGATGTTTGGAACTAATCAGCAGGTCAGCCGGTAAGCTGTTTAAGAAGTTTGAAGTAATAGACAGAGGCCATTGTTTTGCTAATCGGGTGATACAGACTGTTATCACTATCAGCCCCCAGGTGGCTTTCTTGCCTGTCAGTTTGCTGCAGACAGTATGATGAAGCAGGGAGGGAGATTGAAAAGCTCTGTATCATCAACAGATGTATGCGCTGGACACCCCACCCCCCCTTGCCTCAGAGTGCTAGCCGGGGGCTGGGGGCTGGCAATACTCCCACCCCTTGAGCAGCCAGTGGGGAAAAGCCTGGGACCTTGCAGGCAGACCTCCCTAATGAGAGAGTCCTGGCAGGGCCTGGCCATTTTCCCCCCTCAGCTCAGCTCCTTGCAAAAGGGAAGAGAGGGCTGCTCTAGCACCCCCCGGCTTCTAGCTTGAGCCACTGTAGGCATATGCCTGAATTTCCTCAGTCCAGAGAGAATGTCTGTCTGGTTTCAAACCAATTCAGCCTAGCCAGGTTAGACTAACCTGCAAATATTGAATCAATTCAGGCTCAGGTTTTTTTGAATGTCTGTCCCTAGCCTTAGAGACTAACTGGAGGCTTAAACTTTCATAGGCAGCAGCCTACTCTGTCCCATACTCCCTGCCTTCTACACCTTTCTCTGTGATGTTCCAAAACTATGAGGAAGAAGTTTGCTCTACTGATATCAACAAGAATAGTCACTTAGCAGCCCTCTCAAGTAGTGCATTTTTATTTTGTGTTAAAAACACCAGGTTAAAATGTGGATGTCTGAATAAATCACTTTTCTTAAATCAGCAGGGTGAGATGACTTGTGCACTTGCAGTAAACTTGGGCTTTGAAGGAGATGTATGCATTTGAAATGTGATCAGTTTTTTAAAAACTGATTAAAAGTTATTATGCTCATGTTTGAGGCTTTCTGACAACTTGTGGGGTTTTACACTTGTTACATATGTTAAAAAAAACAGTCTTTTGCTTGGACTTTGTGCAAAAGACCCACATAAACAGGAGATGCTGAGGTAGATGGACTCTTGTGCCCCTGCAGACATGCACTGAGGTTAAGAAGGCTCTGTCTGGCACAAGAATCTATCCGTGCGATTCAAGATATAACCGTGTAACCAGAAATAGTGAAAGAGACTACAGACAAAGCAATCTGAGAGAAGACTTTTTCTCAAAACTCTTTGTTACCATAATCTTAGGTGCCATTTCTGATAATGGGAAGTGAACAGACTGGATTTTTAAAGTTTACTGACTTTGGCACTTGTTGTTACCCCTGAGCCTGTTGGTCACTGTGTACGTAGCCGTTTACTTTGAAGGGGCTCCCTGTGGACATCTGGGGCCTCTTTCATTCAGCATCTTGCAAGATTAAGGCTTTTTTCTTCAGTCAGCCTAAGATCAGAGATGTGTACATCCACTAACAGTGAGAATAATTGATACACATTTTCTATCTTATTTTTCTGATTTATACAAATCTTGTATCATGTTAACAGTATTGCAACAGTTAGAATTTGCCTTAAAGCATGCTGCAGTATTTGTGATCTAACAGTTGTTTCATGGATCCTGCAGGCTACCTAGTCTTTATGTGCTCTCATTTGTGAAGAGGACTGCTTGATACATATTCCTATTTTTAACAAGTCCTGTGGATGTGTAGAAATGGATGAGTCTTTATCACAAGCTGAAATATTCCTTGCCACTTTACTGAAGGTTTTCTAAAGTTGTTAAAAACCTTGTAAACATTTTTACCATAGACAAGAGAATGGCTTCTGAATGTTATGATTTTATAACAGGCAGCTGAAACTATTTAAATACATGTTTTAAAAAGTGTTGTAGAGGGTAAATTTGAACTCCTATTTCCTATTAAACTTACTTATACCTTCTACTGTACTTTGTGTTGGTAAGAAGCAAAATATTATACTAGATTGACTGTTGGCTGTATACTAGTACAGGTCTGTTCTTTCCTACAAAATAGTTTGGAAACCGCAATTTCAACTCCTTACCTGGGGAAAACCATTTCTTGTCTTTCTTAACAAATTAGATAAAATTTGATGTAGTTTAGATAGAATTTTTCTCAGTTTTGAAGAATAGAAGTGTCACAACCCAGTGATTTTGGTGCCTCGGCACGATGGAATTTTCCCGCCACATGAGAGCCTCTTGCAAAGCAAAGGGTTTTCCGTTGCAACAGAAAACCCCGGTGCAAGAGAGTTCCCGCCATTCGAATGCAAATTTGTCCCCCGCTATTGGCCAGTTCTAAATTATTCCTACGTGGCGGCTAGTAATTGGCTTGCTAGCCGTTTAAAATTTTGTGCGACTTCTGCCCAAGTCGGAGAACTTCGAGCACGCTGCAGAGTGCTTCTGAAAGTGATCTGACTTGTGGCTGAGCTGATCGATAGACTGATCACCTATCGATTCTTCTCCCTGTCGCCGAGTGCAATCCCAGACGTACCCTTTCCCCGCCGGCTTAAATTGCGGACGGATTAACTGGCTTGGGCCCTGCCAGCTGGATCAACTCACATAGTTGTTCAGACGACCGGACCATCTGCGTCGCAACTACAAGCGGCGTAAGTAAACGTTTTTGCAACCATTAAACCTTGTCTGCCTCTCCATTTACCAGCCCGCCCAAACGAACGAGCAATTTCTAAATCACCTCGAGTCGGCTCTGGCCATCCAAGACAAGAAGGTGGCACTTCAAGGTGCTGTATTTGGGTTAGAATTTGTCTCTTAACGTGTTAACTACTGATGAACTAGTACTCTCAGCAGATTGCCAACTCTTAATTTTAAATATTATAGGTCCTCCTTTGCGGCTACAAAGCAAGTTGTGAAATGTAAGGTTAGTTTTGTCATGCCACATTATGAGAACTGTCTGAAGCATTGAAGCTAAAATCTAATGCTTTTTGGATTTCTACTGTAATGGTACATCCTTAACTGTCGTGTCAGATGTATTATTGCAAACAAGAAAATTATGAGCTTGTAGATTATGATATATTTGGTATAAGGTTGTACACAAAAAGAAAGAAAACACATTACTGAGATGAATCTTTCTCTTTCTTGCATTATTGTATAGCAACACCTCTAGCAGATTACAATAACAGAAAAAAATGTCCATCTTATGTGTGTGTTAAGATAATTTCATTGGAAAAAAATAGCCTTTTTTTTTAATGTGTTTGAAGCAACAGGAGTTTACTGGAACTTGGAAGACTGTGCTCAACTTTTTTTAGTAATACCTTTCTGTCTTCTGCCTGCATCCGCTTGGTCACCCTGGCTAAGGACAGACATTACACATAAACAGGTTTAAGAGATCAGAAACTGGTTTAAGCCTGTAACAGAACAGAGATTCAGTGCACATAAACCAGTTTGAAAATGGCTAAAATCGATTTGAGATGAACCTGGTTGAATATGGTATCTGACTTAACTGGTTTGGATCAAACTAGTTTATGCAATGTCTGTCCCAGACCCCTTGCTGGTTTAAGATAAACCAGACTCCTCCAGCATCCCAGCATGCTCTCTGGGCTGTGCTGGCCTGGGTGGGACTGTCTGCTCCACAGCAGAGCTGGCCCCTCCTCCCTGCGCCCTGGCTGTAGCTCTGACAGATCCTGAAGACATCTGTATGCCTTCTCCTCCACTCCCCCAAGCAGGAATTCTGCTGTCCCCTCTCCCTTACACAAACACACAACATTAGCTAGCAGACCACGTGCTGGCTATAGTCTGTGCTGTGCCAGACAGGACAAAGACAGAATCAACAGGTAGCTGGTAATGTCCCACTGTTGTTTTCTTATTGGGGTGATAATGAGTTAGGGGTGATAAACACTGTGTTATCAATTTCCTGCTGGGCTGGTCAGAAATGGGGCTGAACCCTTTCCTAATCAGAGCATCCTGCTGTGGCCTGGCCAAACCCCTCTCAGCTCAGCACTCTGGAAGGGAAGGGAGGACTACTGCAGTGTCCCCTGGCTTCTAACCTGAGCCACTGCAGGCATGTGCCTGCATTTCTTTCAGTCCAGAGGGGATGCCTCTATGCTTACAAACCGGTTTAGCCTAGCAGGTTAGACTAACCTGCAAAGATTGAATCAATTCAGGCTCAGGCTTTCTGAATGTCTGTCCCTAGCCTGACACTCTCTGAATTTCTCGACACTCCCTCTCTCAGCCTTTTTCAATCCTCCCCAGCGTGTCTTTCATACCTAACAGAATTGTGGGAGAGCCTTCTTCCCTCCCTGTTGCTTCACACATCTCTGACATTCATGTTGCTTGTGTTTCCTCTAAGAGACTCTAGCATACTCCCCCTTGCTTTGCTGTGTGTCATTCTGAAATCTCCTTTCACTCTGGTGTCCAGCAGTTATTCAGCGTTAGTTATCTATATCTAATTCTGTTATTTGTGGTGGTACTTAACATCTACTAACTTTTTAAATAAAAAAAATTTAGGACCTTAATGAGTGGTGATACAGTATCTAATCTTTGTAGAGATCCATAGAATAGAACCACTGGCTTCTCAAGATCAGGAAGGGGCTAAAAATGCAAAGAATCATTGCACATGTAGGTTGCATTTCAGTGATTGCTCAAGGCCAATTAATTTCCTATACTGTTTTTTAAGTATAGCAATGGGAGCTAGCTAGTATGGTCAGCTTGCTGAAGGTTTGAGCAGCAGAAGTAGAGCTTTCTTTGTTCATCTGCACTGTGTACTTTCTAGTAATGCTATTATACCCTGTCACAGATGTGACAAGAGATCCACATTGTTTCCTGCTAAGGTTTCTTTGTTGCCCTTGTTGTTCCCAGTAGGAAATCTAATGTACTGGATAAAACCCTCGTATGAGTGCATTTCTGTCACTGTGAACAGGATTTAATAAAATGGTTCTGACATCTTGTACACCTTGGGCACTTTTTAAAGTTTCTTTTTAAGGAAGATTTAGGAAAATTGTTCGGGAGAGGAAACGATCAAGATTGTGCAAAAATGTTAGTTGTTTAAATCATTATAAACGTACAAAAATATTTAAATGTAATGCCATTGCATTTTGTCAAAATAGTTTATATTGATTTATTTGCTGAAAATATAACCTGAAGACTTTATCCTACCATGTTAAACATCTATTTTGATCTTGATTGTTTTCAGAAGTTGCAAAACAACGTTGGCCTGGAGATGAATTGAAGGTGATGTAGTTTGCTTTTTATTAGGCATGAGATATAAAAAGCTTCTTATGCATGAATATATAGTGAGGAGGTGATTCTTGAAAATTGGTAACCTTGTATTTAATACAGCCTTTAAGTCCGGCTGTCCACCTGCATGACTCTGCATTTGTGTGTATAGACCCACAAGTCCACTACTTTCATTATGTTTCCCAAGTTCACCTTAGAGTTTTGCCTGTACTCAGAGTACAGCATGTGTACTGTTTGCCAAAATAAACATTTCTATAACCATATAAAAGTGTTTGGCTCTACTTAGACAGCTGTTGAGCCAAGGGCTAGAAAAGTAATGCTACTTGCATTTGAGGTCAGTGCCTTTAGACTAGGTAAACCAGACTGGCTCCTTATTTCACCTACAGATGTTTTAATATGCTTAACATTATCCAATACCCGCAACTGAGGTAGTCTAAATACCACAGCAGGGTCTGATTAGCTTTTTCAGATCACTGCTTTTATTTGGTGTTTGCAAAGAAGCTTAATCCAGTGCTGGAGATCAGGCTTCCTGCTGTGCTCTTGGGTAGCTTTTTCTCATTCTTTGTGTTCACAGTGGCAGAAATTAGTGAGAAGACTCCTCCAGCTTCTGAATTAAAAACTTCAAAATAGTAATGATAGTAGCTATTTTAGTGGTTGTATAATAGATTGCATGCAGGCATTGTATTTTGGTTTATTATTATTATTATTAGCTTTAGATCTGTAAATCTGAGCATCCAATAAATATGTTGGTCTTGTATTACAGTGTCACATGGATTCATGTATTATTCTGACACATTTAAAATTCCAGATAAAAGTAAAAAATTATTACAGTTAATGAGCTCTAACAATGCAGAGATTTGCATTCTCTGATGTTTTTAAATCACAGTAGATGTTCCCCAGTAGATTTCCTCTGAAAGAATAAGCAAACAGCTACCAATTCACGATCTTCAACATGCCTATTGAATGCCTCTGAAAGTCAGTTAATATTCAGTCCGAATGAAAATTGGTAAAATGCAGGGTTTTAGAAAATGATGTGCTCTATCTTAACTGAGCAAAAACAAAGTTAAAAAAACAAAGGCCAAAATGTATATGTCCAGATTTCTATGTTTCTTACGTAAGCTCAAAACTAAGCAGTCATGTTGCCAAATCTGATACATTTATTAAAAATTATGTTTTAGTCATTTTTCTTTTAATTTCAAAATAGTCTACCTCCACAAGGAAGATTTTTTTTTTAAATGGGCTCGGGTAGTGACTCAACTTCCAAAGTATTTGTTTAGCTATTTCTTCATCTGTATACACTGCCAGGAACTGGAAAGGTTTTTTTGGCTTCAGGATTTAATCTGTTGATTAAGAGGTTTTCCTCTTACGGGCAAATAGAGATGAGTCACTACTATAGTGGTGCTAGAATAGTTTGTTGTTTCTTTGTGTCAGCTTTTTAATAATTTAATGCCATTAGTTAGCAAAATCCAATATTCCACCATTGAAATTAATATTTTTAGTTTTAAAATGTATCTATTTATCTATTCTTTTTTATATTGGAACTGAAATACTTATGCTAAGTATTATGCTCAGTTGTGAGTAAGTACTAGTTCATTAGGTTTACTGGCACATAAAAGTAAAGTTTCAGGAAATTCAGAAAATGCTTTTGGATGTATTTCAGGGTATAATGTTAGCTTCTTTTCTATCTCATGATTTGTTTTATTAATGGGAAAAGGTACATAACTACTAATGTGATATTTCCATTTCTGTATTTTTATTTCTTCCACTATACCCTAAAGGTTCTTTGTATCAGACAAGGCTATATTCTTTAGAATTTTTATTTTATAGAAACAACTTTTACTACTTAAAAATAATTCTTTTCTTTGTTTCATGAATTAGAAACAAGGAGGAAAAGCTGAAGTCTGCCCAAGCCAGGTGTTTCTTGTTGGCAGCCTGCTCCCTAATGACTCTGGCTCTCATACAGCAGCTGCCTGCTAGTCTCCTTTGTATGGCCTATTGTTGTTGCACACCCCTCGTTAATACACATGCTGCCCAGGGCAGACCCTGAGAATGACATCAACTTGCTTATCTTAGAAACCTACAAACCTGACACAGGGTATGGAGGTTGCCTTGCATCTGCCTGGCCAACTAATTGTGAGCTTTCTGGCCTCTGATTGGCTGTTATTCCACTCAGTAATAGGTTAAGCAAAGACATTGCCATTCCATCTGTTCAACCATTCATTGTTCTGCTTGCTTGCCTGAAGTCTGCAGCTGAAATCGTGTTAAGGAGTTGCTTCTGGAACTGCAACAAGAAACCAATGTCTGTGTGTTTTCCAGTTAATGTAAGTATATGGACTCTCTTTGCAGGGATCGAGCAATTTCACTGTTCTGACATTTCAGTATGTCGGTTTCAGTTTTGAGCAACGTAAACAGCATACACACCAGCTGGAATTTCCAAACTTTGGAATCTCTTTTTAAAATTCCATTTGAAGATTAAGTTATGAAAAGCTGATCATTAATTTGATGTAGTCAAGTAAGGAACTTCTAAGAGCACCAATAGTGCTGAATTTTGGGAGGGTGAAAATGGGAGATGGAACACTTTAACAGAGCTAAATTTTTCTGTACATTTTTGGTGACTCCAGCTTTAAGTTCAAAGTTTTACCCCTTCTTGCAAATATACAATGCTTGACTTACTTTTCCTTTGGGTGAAAATATATATTTTATGCATGTTTGCCCAGTTTACGAAATTTCACCAAAATTTAGTAGGTTTCCTAAAATTAGGTAGAACATCACTGTGGTACAGTGGCTGGGTTTGGGATGGATTTAGAGTATGATGTAACATCAGTTCATTTGAGCTACTCTCACAAGCTTGTATGTTGTGGTCAAAGACTTTGTGCTTTGAGTGATGTTCTTACACTTGCAGAATTAACCAGCATATTCTGGTGAAGTTTTAAATCTATTCTGTTTTATGCTTTGGGTTCAGATATTAGGCTAAAGAACAAACAGTGTATGTTCCATGAGATAGTGTTCCAAGGCTCCTCTAAAGAAAAAAAAAAAACAAAGACCTTCATATATCAGTTGGGAGGGAAGGAGAGCACATAAAAGGGTTAAAAAGAGGTTTGCATTTCTACCACATGCCCTATTGTGTGAACATATGCATAAGTCTATTGAAAGTTTTCAGAAGATGGGCAGGCCACCAGTTGCTGGTCTCCTGCAGTTCCAGTAGACATCTGTTGCCCCAGAGCATTAACCAATCTGTTCAATGGGACATCCTTCCTTTGTTAGATAGAGTGATGCAGACAACAGCGCTCGCTGAAGTACAATGGTAATTAAATATACAGAAACTACAGCAGTAGGTATTTATTACATATTCATTATTTTATTTGCATTGTTATAATATCTTTGCCATTTGAGAACAAGTACACTGGTTTCTGTCTAAATAGCCTATACAGTTTTCAGGACAAATGACTGTGGTGTTTTAACAGTTTGAGGTACGAATAGTTACTGTTTGCTATTTTAAAAAACTAAGAATTTTTTTACATGAAAACAAAATGAATTAGTGATCTGTTGTAAGATTTACCTTACAAAACATTGAGGTTCTTTTAAGGACAAATGTAATTGCTTTTACAAACATTTTGCCACAAAATACACCTTCCCCACTTAATTTCTTTTGTGTTTTTTTTTCTTTTTTGTTCCATGTACTAAGTTTGCAGTAAGCTACAAGTAAAAATTTCAGTTGTAAGTGGAACATTGTCATTATATGTACTAAAAGACCAGATGATCTAATTGTTTCTGTCCCTTTTGAGAAATAGAAGGGTTTTATAAAAAATGAGTCAGTGAGATGCTTCTTTTTGGTGTTTAATGGAAAGTAGGTCTGTTACTGAAGTTGAAGAACTGTAGATGGAAAAAGCATGCAATTCTATAACGTAGTGGCATTTTGTTCCTCCACAGTGCTAAGTATAAATCCTTGACTGAACAAGTATGTCTCTTTGTTATTTGATTTACATAATTTTTAAACTCGCTATAAAAAAGGGAGCCAATTTAGAATATTAGGCCACATTTTCTTTTATAGGTTTCTTTTTTGCATTTTTAATATAATTTAATCTAAGTCCTTAAAAGTTTTCATGTGATGATTATAACTATGTGCACATTCAAATAAGATCCCATCTTATTATTGCAGTGATCATCGTTCATCTCTCTAGGTTAACCTGGATGACTTCTATATTATATTTACATTTTTATACCTACCAAAGCTATTACTTAACTGCATTGCAAGTATAACCAACAAGTACAGTAATCTTATTCTTAACAGGTTTATTTCTGCTACTCATTGTTCATCCAGTTATTATACATAAATTGGCAGTCAAAGTTCACAAGGGAGACTTTCATCTAGGTAACATGTCTAGGAAAATATTTCAAAGCTGTTGCTTGTTTTGTTGTAAATAATGTGTGGGTCTTTTCATGTTCAGTGTTCCTGCTTCTTCAGGGTTATTTTCCTGTTTTTGTGGCTTTTTGTTAGCAACAGGTATTTGATGGGGGGTGGGGAGAGTGAAAAAGTAACGTGGGCTAATTTGTTCAGGTAGAATGAGTCTCATTTCATTCTTTACTATCTTGCTCCAAGTAAAATAATCAGTTCCTGGAGCACTGAGCTGTAAGATCTGATTTTCAATCGGTGAATGTCACACAGAACATCGGGTTGAAAACTCGAGTCTTAACATTCTCAGGTTATACTACTGCAAATTCTTTGCTGCTTATCACAAATGGTGTGGGCAGAGATAGCAGACGTTGTAAAATTTGTAGATATGCAGAATTTGCATGTTGGGCACAGAATCGATGGCAGGAATCACATACTGCTTAAGCAAAAATTAAAAGTAAGATGTCAAAATATTTCAAATCCTTATGCTCTATGTCTGTAGTGAACATATTACTTCAGCAACTGGTTTACTATGATAGTTTGCTGCCAAAGCTTTGTAGTAGATTGAAAGCTGCTACTGATGCAACTTCTCCAAACAGTTTTTGGACAATGGCAGTGTTTCACAAATGAGGCAGTTATATTTTTTTGCAAGGTAGAGATTAAGGCAAGCATGTAAAACCCATAAACACAGAGCTCATTGGTTATGGATTTGTTTACACTATTACATGCGATATATTTGAGAGTATGAGCCCTCCAAACAAAGGTATTTGAATGTGCTTGATATGTCTAATCCTCAGTACATTTATAGCTCTGCCACTCATTTCTGTCAGAGGGGGAAAATATTATGTTTGTTTTTATAGTTACAATTAAAGACTTCTTAAAAATGTTAAAGAGAAATATTTAGGATATAACTTCAGAAAGAACCATATTAGTTTAGCTTGACTACTATGAAACATTTTTTTTAGTCTATACATATCAAGATGTGTTTCGCCTATTCAATTAAGGTCCAAATGAAAAATACCACTTTTAGTTAAGTGTGCTAACTGGTACTTCACTGTGCAAGGATTTGAGTAGTGACACATCTTCCTTAGTGTATTCTGCTGCAGCAGTGTATCATCCAGCCCAACTTTTCAGTCCAGCTTAAAAATGTTGCCGATTTAAATATACTTCCTCCAGTCAGAGCAGATTGTGGGGTTTATGGAACAATGATGTCGGAGCTTCCAGATTGGTTTGGCAGCTGCATTGTTCTCAGAGGGTAAACCAGACGCACTTAAGTCCCAGTCTTTTTCATGGGCTTTTGTTCATACCAAATTATTCTTTCACTGTGCTAGCATTCATGATGGCATGTTAAAGGAGTGCATCCTAGCAACTAAAGACTGGTTGCTAGGCAGCCTCACTTCCAATAGGTTTTTCTTGTTTAAGGTACTTTTTGGTGGCAGTTCTATGAAGGCCCACTGTGTGGGTTTTTAACTGTATCCTTTTATTGGGATATTGTTGTGATTTGTTACTGGCACTATGCTATCAAGTATATTACAGTAGTTAATAAATCACCATGTGTAAAGATTCACTTCCTAAATTCCCCTTGTATTTAATCTGCAGTATTGCCTGAACTCATAAACCTCCATTTAAAGAGGACCTAGCATTGACTACTGATATTCTATGAGAGAGTATCACTCTCACTCGCTTTTAACTAAATCAAGCCAATGTAGAAATCAAAGTAGAATATATTCTTTCTATTGGTTCAAACTGCATTAAACTAGTCAGAAAAAATTGCTGCTTGGTATCAAACCAAAAATGGCAAGTTATTTGGTAGAACAATTTAGTTAATACAGCTATTCACTGAAAAGCTCTGCTGCCGTGGAGATGTCTTAGCACTTAATGCATTTAAAACCCATTTTTATCTAGTCATGGATGGCTTACTCACTTCATTCCCATTTGTCTTGAGAAAAGCCTGCATCAATTTCCATACATACATTCAGTTCTTTTTTTTTCCCCTTAACAAATGGAATATATACTGTGCAAATTATGATATTCTTAACAATTATATACCTACTAATTTAATAGGAGAGTTTTGTTTACTCTCATGGAAAAGACTTTGTATGTCAGGTATGGATTGTTTCTAATAGGATACAGAATTGTGTTTAGGATATAGTATGGAATTGTTTAAACAGTGATTTTTCGTAGGGTGACTGGCCAAATTTAGTCACACTTTATAGGACAAATTCAAGTTCTCCCATTTACATGTGTATATCACTTAATTTTTTTCCCTGTTAGAACACAAAGTACTGTTTCTTGTTTTCAGCTCATTCTCCCCTAGTATAAGGTTTTGTTGTGTTTAAAGCTCCAGCTGGACAAGGTTGTCCTCTTTAACAAGAAGAGTAAAGTATCTTTCATTTTTAGTAAGAGAAGCAATTCTACCCTCTGCCTGAATTCTCATTTAAGAGAGCAAAACAAAGTAAATGAAGTACTAATTTCCCTTTAAATATACATTATGGAAGTATCTGAAAAAATCTGGGAAACTGCTTCAGTAAACCTAATACAACAGATTTTCTGAGGCGCAGAAACTACAGCTTGCTTTGTTCTGTTTTTCCCACCCTCCTCCCATCTCCATCTTTAGCTGCTGATTCAGCAAAATGTCTGCAGCCATGACAAAATTTTAGCAAAAATGTAGTCTCATTGTTGAAGTCAATATTTAAGTGTTTTTCTAGATGGGGTTCTTGAGGGCTGAAGTGTACCCCATTGACATCAGAGGAAACCTGTTTCATTGGATTTTGGAATTGCACATTGAGCCAAGTACTATACTCATTATTAAAGCAAAGCTCCCTAGAGACCATACAGAGGCTTTTCTGATTTGGTCAATGCTTTATAACACAATTTAGAAATATGTTGGGGATGTTTACCCACTTGAATTAATTTGCTGTTTCGGAGCTGGCTGGTTGTTTGGTTGTTCCATCATCAGCTTACTTTCTGTATGATGCGACTTAAGCATATTTGCCTAGTTAGGCCAATAAGGTAGTAATATACTAGTTAACCTTTTAGTAAATGGAAGGTCTGAGCTATTTAGTCTAAAAAGCTTTTCTACAGTAGTACTCTTATTGTATAGCTGTATTTATTGTTTATGCCATTGTTCAGTAATGTTTTCTGAACATGTCAGATTATCACATTTAATTTAAATCTAGACAGAAGGGTCCCTTCTTTTGAAGTTATAGTAAACAATTTTCTAGTGTTTTTGTTTCCCCTTCCTCTGTACTCGTATTTTTGCACAACTTATAACTTACATTAAAAAATCTGAATTTTTTTCTTGTATTATTCATTAATTTAGAAATAGAAATGTTTTATGAAAACTGCAGGAAAATGCTTAGTTTCTAAATAAAATGGAGTTACCTTTATTGGACACTTCTGTTGGATTTGAAGTGTTGTTACACTTTGCAGATTTCCTAGGAACTATTTTTAAAAACACATCCAAAATTAGGATATTTTTGAGGTGGCAGAAAACAAAATCCCAAGGTAATAGTAAGACAATCACTCCACAGTAAGAGGTAACTGGTGCCAACATTTTTATTTTTTCTGTAGGAATACGGGACACTTTATATTCAGGAGTACAGGAAAAACAGCAAAGTGGAGTCGAGTACATGCAGCAGCTTCATGGGCTTGAAGGATCACCTGGGGCATGACCTAGGCCATCTCTATGTGGCGAACACTGACACACAAATAAATGCAATTGTACCTTGGTCAATGGTGGAGAAACCAACAATGGATAAAGTAAACTCCAGAAAGGAAGATGCAGACAAGGAGGCATCGAAAGAGACTGGAAGTTCCAGTTGTGATTCAGAAGAGAGCACAAATTCTGATAATGAATCAGAAAGACTGAATAATACTGCATCAGAATCACGCTTGTTGCCGAAGACTCACCGACAGCTGTGCAGATCTCCCTGCTTAGAGCCTCATATATTAAAGCGTAATGAAATCCTGCAAGACTTTAAGCTTGAGGAGGCACATATAGTATCTAAGGAAGTAAAGAAGCCCCCTGATGTGATGAAAGAATATCAAACCAAACTGGAGTTTGCACTTAAATTAGGTTACTCTGAAGAACAGGTTCAACTTGTTCTAAGTAAACTTGGTACTGATGCTTTAATCAATGATATTTTGGGAGAACTTGTCAAACTTGGAAATAAAACTGAAACTGATCAGACCGTAAGTAATGTTAACACTAGTGTAATGCGTGAAGCATCTTCCATAGAGTCTCAGAGGTCTGAGTCCCCACTTCAGGAGGATGTGACAGAGGATGGTGACAACCTGAGGCCAATAGTAATTGATGGCAGCAACGTGGCAATGAGGTATGTGGCAACGAAGCATTTGTTTTACGTATATGAAAATGGAACTGTTGCAAGCAACTAGAGCACTGATATGCTATTTCATTACTTATCAAAAACTGTACATTATTTATTGTTTGCATAGTCATCGTATGGTTATTTCTCACCCATATGTATGGAAACCCAGATGGCGTATTGAGTGCTCAGATTGAGTCTGTCAGTCGGAGTACAGTGATTTACACTATCATAGTAACTGCAACCACATGTTAATTATGCAAGTCCCTCTGCTTCTGCTATTAGATCTCTCCACTTAGTTTACTTTTTTCCAAATTTACAATTAATATATTAAACAATAAGGTGGCTAACTTTACAGATGATGTAAAATTACTTGCATCACTTAAGATTAAACAAAGCAGCGATGGATCTAACAAATCTAGGTTAAGGGACAATATTACAACTAAGAACAAAGAAACAGCTAATAAAATTTGAAAGACAAAAAATGTAAAATGCAAAAGAAAATCCTTTTTTATTTTTAATGCCCTGCTTAATTAATCTTGGCACTCATACTGCCAGATGTCACTGAGGCCAAACATTGAGAATTTCTATGGATATTTTTTACATCCAGTTACAAAAATAATAATATACTGTTATAAATTTAAAAGAGATGGGATGTAGATCTTCTTGCCTCAGAGTACTAACTAAAAACTAATTGAAGAAATTTTTTTTTCCTGTTGGGTAGGTTATTCCACAGTGATCTACTCTGCCTCCAAAGTGTTGGGTAATGGCCACTGTTATAGACAAGGTATTGGACTAGATAATATGGCAATTCCTGAGACTACTTGTGGCAGGGCACTGTTTGTGCCTGCCCCACTTCAAGGCCCTGAAGACAGCAGCCAGCAGGTGCCTGATGAGAGCACCCATTTTGGATTCAGGGTTGCCCATATAAACAGGGTATTTTGCTGCTGGAAGGCAGGCAACAACATCGCCTGGCTGCAGGGCTGTTGGTATCAACTGGAGGTAAGGGAGGAGCTGCAGGGGATGGTCAGGAGGCTCCTGGTCCTGGGCATGACCTAAAACTGCACCGTGCTGGGAGTGGGTGGCCTTGTGGGGCTCTCAGTGGCGTGGAAGTTACTACTTTCCGGGGTAGTAACTGACCAGGAAATGCCAAGTCAGTTACTACCCCGGTGAAAGATGGGTCAGGGTGCCTTAACCCCAGCTCCCACAACCGGGTGGGTTACCCCCTTGTAGGGTCTGGAAGGTGGACCCCAGCGAGAGAGTGGGGCCATAGAGTCAAACCTGTCTTGACATCCCCCAACTGGTCCATGCTGGGGCCAGGACGGGAAGGGTCGAAGGGCCAGGGGCCCACCACGAGGAATGCCCAGAGCCGAGGGCCTGGGGTTCCGACTGGCCTGGAGGTGAGCCAGGGCCAGTAGAACCAAAGGTCCCAGGGGGACCACACCCATAAGGGGGAAGCAGTTCAGGGAGCTATGCAGCCTGGAATGAAGGTGGAATAGGCTGCGTGAATGGAGGGATCCAGGCAGAGTTCAAAAAGCAGGATTCTGGGGCCCAGTGTGGGGCTGGTGATATTGATAACATCTGGATGCCATCTGCGAGGCTTGGGCTGTGGTGTAGGGGAGGAATGGAGCTGCGGATAGTGGCCCCTGGCATCGGGGCAAGAAATGAGCAGCCTCCTGCTTAATTAACATCAAGGCGTGGCGGACGGTTAGCTCAGAAACAGGTGGACGGGACACAGGGAAATCGGCCCCTTGAAGTCCCTCTGTTACACTACTCTATCTCCAGAATTTCATTAATCCAGTGAGAGAGACATGTATACATACACTGAGTACTCATCCTCACTTATCTTACACTTATGGAAATTACTGTTGGTGGGACAGATGGGTGTCTAAGCCTGTTTTACTAGGCAAGGAGGAGTTAGGAAAAGATGTACTTAAGAAACTGAAGTGAGGGATGTCAGAGAGTTTAGGTGGCCATTCTTTCAGTGGGCACGTGGATGAAGGACTGGTGAGTAACTAATTGGACAGAGCACAAGGATTGTCCTAGCCCAGGGGCAGGCAATTATTTCAGGCAGAGGGCTGCTTACCTAGTTTTGGCAAGCTGTTGAGAGCTGCATGGGTAGCCCCGCCCCTTGACAGGTGCCCCAACCTCTAGTCACCATCTTGGGACCAATGTCCCAGGGCCAGCATCGGTGGGGCCCAGAGCGGGGCACAGGCTGGCAGGGGTCTGGCCCGGCTCCATGGAGCCCCTGCCAGCTGGGACCCTGTAGTCCTGCTGCCCTGTTCTGGGCCCTGCTGGCGCTGGCCCTGGCACACTAGTGCAGGCCCCAAGCTCCTGCGCCCACTCACTCCCAGTGCCCCCCAAGTGTAGTACCGGCGGGGGGCACTACACAGCACTGACCCCCTGCTCACCAGCAGGGAAGGAACTGGTGCAGAGCATGGGGAAAAGTGGCTCCTCACCTGCCCCGTGGCCCACGCTCCCTGTACAGCCATTCACAGCCCACGTAGGGCTGTCCTGAACAGGCACAGGCAGCCCCACATAGGCTGTGAGCAGCTGCCGTGCAGGGCACCAGCCACGGGATGGGCGAGAGGCCGCTTTTCCCCCACACTCAGCACCAGCTTGTAACCCACACCTGCTGCCAGCCTGGATCCCACACCAGCTCCAGGCTCGCCTGTTGGGGCTGTGCTGCAGCAGCTGCGGCCCCCCTGCTTGCTACGCTGGGCAGTGTTTGCTGCTGCTGCCTGCCCGGAGCTCACATGCTGGGCAGCACAGGGGCGGAAGTGGCAGCACAGGGGGCGGGGCCAGGCAGGCTCTGCTGTTGCAGGATCCTGCTGAGGATTCCCCTGGGTCCTACTGCTCCTGGTTCCTGTCATTTTTGATAGGAACCAAGGACAGATAAATTTTAATTTTCAAATTTTTCTTAGGGGCCCCTCAGGCCAGATAGAATGGCCTCACAGGTTGAATCCGGCCTGCGGGCTGTATTTTGCCCACCCCTGTCCTAGCCAATCATACTGCTTTTGGAAAAAACTGAGCCATTTCAGTGTTTTGGTAAGTTGAGAAGGTTCCTTATTAGCTTGGTAATAACACTTGGTAGAAGAAACTTCAGGCCTGAAAGCATCTAAGATTATTTACTTAATGAATTCAATTTTCTGGGAAACAGATTGAAATTAAATATACGTACAGAGCTTTCTCATATTTATAGCAATTAGATATTTTGAGTAGATTTAAATTACTGTAATTGGCTTATGGATGCAGGACTCTGTCTTCTTTCTAAACTGAGTGTTGCCTAAATTATGTATCTGTTTAAGTTTTTTCCTCAAGGACTTTCCACCTCGTATGCTTTTCCCTGTCTCCCCTTACCTAGCTGAAATTAAGTGAGCATACCTTTTAAAACTGGTTATATTCAAATTAACACAAGTAAGATCTATTCTACTATTCTAATTAGAAATGATCCAAAGGCTTCTAAAATGCATTCCAATTTTGTTTAAAACTTCATTACATACTTGTACACTGTTTCAAGTGGTTTGTTTTAATTAAAACAATCTTCCAAACCAGAAGATATTGTTATAGTTTTGTTGCTTTTATTGTTTCTTAATACTTTTAACTATTGGAACCAAATCCTCCACTGCTCTGTGGCACCTTTTCTGCCACACTGGCAATGTAGATCTGGTCTCTGACTAACTTAGTTACTTGACTTGTACCTCTGTGTATGTGTTCTATTCTGGAGCTGCTGCATGTAGATCTTGTTTGGGTGTCTGCAGCATTTCTCACAACCAAGCCATGAAGGTGATACACTGTGAGGCTCTGCATAGAGTTCAAGGAAGAAAAATTGGAGGCTGGGCAGGAGGTGGACTCTAGGGTTCTGCAGGGTGCTGGAGGTAGGTTGTGGGATTTTAAAAAATTACAAACCACTTTTATCCCTGCTCTTGGGGCCTGGCTGGGATAGAGAAAGCATTGGCTATCCATAGCCTTGACTGTAAGTAGCCTCAGATTCTTTAAGCTTGAATGGCCCCTAGGTGGCATTAACACCTAGCATACAGTTCAGGCTTTTCTAATCTGCACGTGGAGATTAACCAGCACAAATTAGATGAGGAAGAGGGGAATAAAACAAGATGTATTTACCCATACACTGCATTGGGCACTTGCAGAAGCAGCTCAGGACCTGGTATCTTTCTTTCATATACACTTGGCTCTTTATGTGATCAGTTAAGATATCTGTGCCGTCATTTTATTTCTTAACCAGTCCTGGAAGTGAGTCACATACCAATGTAGAGCTTAATGTGATGTAAAACATTATCAGTAAAGCGCTGCAGCAAAGAATCAGGTTTTACATGGAGGGGCTGGGGGGTGGGTTTTGATAACATGGAATATGCCTGTAATAGCAGTAGGGTTATATTCCTTCTTTTACAGCCAGAGGCATTTTGGAAGCTCATGCAGAAAGGCCTGGCTATACTGCAGGGAGACATTCTGGATAAGATTTGCCAGTTCCTTTTATCTATTTTTTTGTACACTAGGAGTACCTAGGATCTGTGGATTGTCAATTGGCCATTCAGCCATACTTGCAGTCCTGATTAATTTAATTGGCTAATGCCACGGGTCCATAGTATCCCATGCCCATTTTTGCTGTAGTCCCAGGAAAACAAATTGTGCCTGTTCTTTGTGGGAGACGGAAAGATAT
Organism: Alligator sinensis; assembly: GCF_000455745.1. Taxonomy (NCBI): domain Eukaryota; kingdom Metazoa; phylum Chordata; order Crocodylia; family Alligatoridae; genus Alligator; species Alligator sinensis. The sequence continues at coordinate 338,684 of NW_005842610.1, forward strand.
GAGTGAGATATTGGAAGGTGCAGTTTCCCTACCTTTTTGTCCTTATAGGAGATCATAATGTGGTCTTTATGCTTTTTTCTGTGTTGCTGTGTCCACGGGCAAGAAATATTTACTTGATAATATTTAATAGTATTTAATTATTGCATTGAATACATCCCAAATAGGAATTACTAATAGGCTTCCTAGAGAAGTTGTGAAATCTCCATCATAGGAGGTGTTCAAGAAGAGGCTGGACAAGCACTAGTCAGGGATGATCTAGGTGTAGCTATACTTATGCTCTTCTGTGGGCAATTCCCGTGTTTCTGAGTTTTGCCGCTTGCTGCATGGGACCAGGAAGGCATTCTCCCTGACGCTTCTGGCGTTGTGTGTCAGGTTTGGAGGGGAGAGGTGGGGTTGCCTTCATCAGAAGCATTTGGTGTTGGCTACAGTCAAGACTGGAGTTTTTGACTGGAGTGTGCCAGTACTCCCGGTATGACTAAAACCTGGGGGGTCTAGGCTAGAGGATCTTCTTACCTTTCCACTCAGGGTCAGACTGACAACCATGTTGGGGATAGGGAAGGAATTTTACCTTCTAGCTAGATTGGTAGGGACTGTTGGGAGGTTTTGCCTTCCTCTGTTGTGGGGCACCTGGCCCTCTTCCTTGGATCTTTTCAGCATATTTTAACCCTTGCAGCAGCAGGACTGTGGGCACCAATTATCCCTCTGCTTTACCTGTGGCAGGTTAAGAGGTTGTGCCTTCTATGTGTTTGACTGACAGAGCTGATTTGTGTAGTTTTAGTAATAGGCTGGACAAGGGTTTGGATGGGGATCTCAGGCAGAGGGTTAGACTGAGACCTCCAGTGTCCCTTCCAGCCCCACCGCTTTATGATTCTAATTTCCATCTAAGAGATTGAGAAGGGGGATTTGCAGAAGCAAACGTCTGGGGAGATTCTGGATAAATATCTATGGCAGTGGAAAGCCTCCATGATTTAAATAGCCCTGATGCCTTCAGTACAACTCTTGTTCATGCTTAAAGAAATACTTTGAGGTGGATTTTCTTGTAGTTAGTCTTCTAAGCTAAAGATAACAAATTAATCAGTCCTTTTGTATTGCAGATTTTATCATCAAGTATTGCCTGAAGGATTTGAATTGGCTTATAGCATACTTTTTTTTTTTTGCCAAGCTGTACAAAGATATCTTTGGGAGCTGTCAAACAGAGCTGTCAGCCCATGAGTTGGTGTATTGCAGGTTAGGACCTTTTAGTGCAGGGGTGTCAAATTCACCAGGAGCCCTCATCTGGATCTGGACCATGGTGGACATGTGGAGTCTGGTGGTGTCGGGGGACAAGGTGCAACAGCAGTGGGGTTGGTGCAGCTTCTGGCAGCAGCCAGAGCACAGGGTCTGATGGAAGCACAGTGTAGGGTCCAGCAGGGGCAGAGGCTGGCAATGCAGGGTCCAACAAAGCAAGGGGTGGGGAGGAGCACATTTCAGGGTCCAACAAGACAGGAGTAGATAGAGTGTAGGGTCCAGCAGGAGCACAGGGTCCAGTGAGAGGCGGAGTGGGGGGGGCTGCAGGATCTGACAGTATCTTGCTGCTGATGGCCATGCCTCACAGGGCCAAAGGGCGAACCTTATGGTGCCCTCTGGCAGCATGGTGGGCTGTATAGAGAGGCTCTGTGGGCTGTGTCTGGTCCACAGGCCATAGGTTTGCCACCTTTGCTTTAGTGAATGCTCATTGGACCTGTTGGGCACCTTAGATTTGTTTCCTTAAATTATTTTAGCTTTCACATTGCTATTGATTTAGTCTCTCTGTGCAAGGGAAATACAAACTGTAAGCACTAACAGTTGACAGTGGTTGTCCTCAGTTAGTGCACCTACACATTTATTAGTGCACAGTGGTTACTGTGCATTTATTCTAGTACTTGTATAATCAAGTACTAACTGTGCTGTAACCAGAGTAACTGTGCAGTAGTGCCACTGAACACCTTAGTGACGCTACCGCGCAGTAGCATATTAACACTGTTTGTGTTGTGACATGGTAATGCACAGTATTATTAGGCTACTGCGCACTTGGCATCTTGTGTAGCCGCACTCGCTGTTCTTGAAAACAGCTGCCAACCTTAGTCTAAGGCTGCTTCTCGCACAGAAAAGGAAAGGACTTCTTGCATGAGACTGACTGCAGGGGGCAGAATTGAGTTATTAGTGACTAGTCTGAGAGAGCTGCTGCTGCCTGCAGGGGGATCAAATCATTGCTTTATTAAATTAAATTACGGATTTTATTTACATGTTGCTAATTTTGTCACTTTTGTCCCAAATTCTTTTCTTTCAGTAGCATGCCTGCAGATCACTTTTTTGCTGAGGTCCCTGAGGGCAGTCCAAGTTGAAACTTTTCTTAAAATATTTTTTGACGCTCTCCTGGTTGAGAGTGCTCTTACCCTGCAAGACCATCCTGCTGTGCTCTGTGCTGGTGATGGGACCCCTCGTGCCAAACAAAGCAGGGCAAAATCAACAAACAGTCTCAGGCACAAGGGAGATGGCAGGGAGAGGACTGCATTGCCAAATGGGGAAAAAGGGAAGATTAAAAGACAATCTGTCCCCATGCTTTCATCTAGGTTTGACAATGATCACCAAAGAAATATGTGTTTGTTTGTTTTTTTTTTCAGGTTGTTTTATTTTGTTGCATTAAAAAAATTATACAGCAAAGTCCTTTGTAAGTTTAAAAAAAATCACTTTAAACCTACTAAATATATAAACATTTCATGCATCAAAAGTTTTAATATGCAATCTGGCAGACATGCTGTTGAAAGAGAAGAATTTAGAAATGCAGTTTTCCAATAATTTATCTAAGGACTTTTATAATAATCATAAGATAAACGTACAATCTGATATGTACAAGCTTCAACTTTAAAACAATAGTCAGATTTCTGTGTGTGCTGTATATTTTTAAGAAATCAAAGTATTGAAGCAGTTCTCTGTTTACTGCCTGGAATATGTTTACTTTCTCTCATAACTTCTCCCAAAATAGACGGAAGTGTAGCAGATTCAAAAGAAATGCAAGGACATACATTTTCACACAGTACACAATTTTTGTGAAATTCAGCAACAGTGAAGCTAAGAAAGTATCAGGGTTATTAAAAAATATATATATTGTGGGTTGCTGTATTAAATCAAAGTTTGTGAAAGAACAGAAACCCTTCCATTTTGGATTATAAGTGAAGCTTTCAGGGGATTAAGAAAACTTCCTCAGATAAATTTATTCTGTAACTTTCCATTACAAGGATTCTTCCTCTGAAAACACCTAATGCTAACTACTTTGAGAAATAAGATGCTGGACAAAATTGTTCACTGGTCAGATCCATTGTGAAAATGCTTTTTATGGATTATATTGTGTGCACTACTCTCTTTCTTCGTGTGGTATATGGGGAAAATATTGGAGTCAAGATGGAGAAGGAAAGGACTTCCTAACATCACATCATTGTTTCTCCTAAATTATGTTCCATGAAAAAAAGCTGTATATTCATACATGAATAAAATCTTTGTGTAAGAGAGTTGCTTTCATGGGGGGGAGGGGGGTCCATAGAAATGACTGGACCCATATATATATATAGATAGATAGATAGATAGATAGGTCCAGTCATTTCTATTTTTTTTAACAATTTTTTATACCTTCAACTATCTTATCTATTGCCATTTTTAAATGTATGTGTATTTGAAGTCATGCAGTGTCTCATCTGGTCATCATTTTAGTTGTATACCACTGCTGTCTAAAGTATACCTTGTGATTAAAATGCATAGCCACTCTTTGTAGATGTGTACTAGCAAAGTAACAGAGGTTGCAGAAATGTTTTATCAGGTATTCTGTCCCTAACTATGCAAGCTATTAGGCAGCACTTCAGTGTGTTAGCTCCATAGAAAAAGTTAATTATTTACTATAGTCCTATATTAAAATAAAACACCCAAATGATTGTGTGTAAATGTGGCTGTAAGAAGACAGAGAAATAAGTGTGTGGGAGAGCTTTTCATAACAGGAGTATAAAGAGGAAATGTGCACTTCATTAGGAGGACAAGGAACATATTTTTGCCTCCATTCTACTGAGTACAGTAGTCAAGTTGTCTCTACAAGCAGCACCAAAGTAGACCACTACACTAGGTCCTAACACTTATTCAATATAACTCCCAGGCATCTGCAGTACTGCACGTTTATTTACTCTTTGAAAGCTTGCTACTTCTGCCATTTTTAAATGACTTTTCAAAATATCTTTTCATGGACAAAGAAGTAGAAATGCTTCTCTTCTACACTCGAGGTAATTGTACAGGAGGGAAAACTGAAGGAGGAAAAAGCAAATTCTTGATCTCCTGTCTTGTCACATCTATGAAACAGTTGATGAAGTGAATCGATACCAGCAAAGGCAGAAGCAAGTCTGTCGAGGACAGCAGTATTCACAAACACTATGTATTTTACTCTTAGAGACATTTTGGTCATAAATATTCTTGTCAATTATCTTAAATTCTTGTGGTTGAATTACGAATTGTAATACCAGTTCCAACTGCACTTTGAAAGTCACAGAAACAAAACCTTTGGTAGCTCATAATTGCCTGCTTGGTCTACAAGGTAGCTAAAATGTGTGTACCTCTGCCACAATACATATACTTCAGGCATTATTTATAACATGAACACCTTCCCTCTCTACTAACTAACTAGCTTTTGCTAGGTTCATAACCAGACTATATCATCACCAAAACTCTCATGGCCTTTACTGAGGTCAGGATTTCTGGACTACTTTTGGAGAGAATCACAGATGTTTTTTTAAACAGCACAACAGTGTGATACAGTTCTTTACTGCTAGCAGTGAAAACTTCTTTTTACTACAAATTAGCCTTAGGTAGTTACAGTAGAATAAACTAACTAGAATTTGGCCAGTAACTGGAACAAGCATACCTGATTCTTTGGAAGTGTGCTGCAGGCTCTTTAATATCCACACATGATCCTTGTGCTAATACCTAACTCATGTAATGTGCTTTACAAAGAAGGTGGATATCCCTGCTTACAAAAGGGAAAATTGAGACCTAAGACCTAGAGAGCAGTAGTTCACCAATGCAAAAGTGGTTTACCCAGAAAACCTGGGAGAAGCAATATAAAATCCAGGGGTCGTGTCAGTTAAAAGCACTATCTATTTAGCAAGGAACCTTTTCTTGTCACCCTATTACTGAATAGATCCAGTTACCCTGTGCTTGTGAGATCTAATTGTATCTTAGCGGGCATTGATATAACTTGAGATGCTGTTGGCTATTATGGGTGGCATTCTAGTATGTTCTGTTCTGGATGCTTGAATGACCAAATGTGCTTTGCTGTCCGGCCACCCTCCACATAGGCCCCACACACCACTAGGGACAGCTCTGCTTGTCAACGTGGTCATCTAAGTCCCAAAAATACCAGTTACAGGTTTCTGTGTGCAAAGCCCTGTGCATGTGAATGGCCACATGGGTGCCCAGAGGTAAAAGACCAACCTTTGTGCACATTTATAAGTCTTTCATTCATAGCGTACATTGGTTTTATTTGTTTATTTTTACTGAGGAGTTGTGAAGAACTAACCAGCTATGTTCTGCTTATCAGTATCAAGAAAAGTTGCAGAATGTCCGGCATTTCCTAGAAAAATTGTCATTACATTGGCGTAATGTGTGGCATGGTAGTAGTATTGTAGGTATTTCAAGAGATATTAAATAATTTTCCCCTCCAAAGCTAAACAGAGGCATATTGGAATCCACAACAACTCTGAGTTTTGCAATCAGTACACAAAAATGGCTGTATGGTTCAGCGTATGATGAAATCTGTTTCTAGGCACTGGCCCCACAACTCTACAGCTGTCAGTAATAACAGCCATGCCTTTAAACTGATTGTGGGGGGCAGGTTATTTTTTTTGGTGATGAAAGTTTCAGGCCCAGTCGCTGCTGACAACTGTTACAGACTGCGTCACTCCAAAACACAATAAATAAAATATATCACAAGCATGACAACTGCCTGTCCTGACTGTAGCCTTTTACTCCTGTCTTCCTGTTTCTTTTTCATGGAAAGAAGGTTAGAAGGAGGCAGGATCAAGCATACTTTGAGCATCCTTTGCAAATGTTTGTCTAAACCAGGGGTTGGCAACCTATGGTCCACACAAAGGGACTGGCAGACATAGAGAGGAACTGGTTGATAGCTTTCTTATAACATCTAAGAAATGACCTGCTCGGCAGCACAGAAGTGGAAAGGGATCTTGGAGTCCTAGTGGACTCCAAAATGAACATGAGTCGTCAGTGTGACAAAGCCATCAGAAAAGTTAACGGCACTTTATCGTGCATCAGCAGATGCATGACAAATAGAACCAAGGAGGTGATACTTCCCCTCTATCGGGCGCTGGTCAGACCGCAGTTGGAGTACTGCGTGCAGTTTTGGGCACCACTCTTTAAGAGGGATGTGGATAACCTGGAGAGGGTCCAGAGAAGGGCCACTTGTTAAGGGCTTGCAGGCCAAGCCCTACAAGGAGAGACTAGAGCACCTGGACCTCTTCAGCCTTTGCAAGAGAAGGTTGAGAGGCGACCTTGTGGCTACCTATAAATTCATCATGGGGGCACAGAAGGGAATTGGTGAGGCTCTACTCACCAAGGTGCCCCTGGGGGTTACAAGAAATAATGGCCACAAGCTAGCAGAGAGCAGATTTAGACTGGACATTAGGAAGAACTTCTTCACAGTTAGAGTGGCCAAAATCTGGAATGGGCTCCCAAGGGAGGTGGTGCTCTCCCCTGCACTGGGGGTCTTCAAGAGGAGGTTAGATAGGCATCTGGCTGGGGTCATCTGAACCCAGCACAATTTCCTGCCTATGCAGGGGGTCGGACTTGATATTCTATTGAGGTCCCTTCCGACCCTAACATCTGTGAATCTATTAATCTTTTCACATACTAGAGGATGGTTAACATTGTCTGCTCTTTTCTGAGGAAACTGAGTTTTCCTCGGAGGCCATGTTTTCCAAGCCTCTTTGTATTTTTCTTCTGTTCTGGGCTTGTTCCAGTTTGTCTGTGTCTTCAGGCATGATGCCTAAAATTGGACACAGTGTTCTAGCTGAGGTCTCAACAGCAGTGAGCAGGGCCAAATAATTACCTTCCTTGTCATGCATACAATGTTAATGCATTCTAGAAAGAGATTGGCCTGTTATGTAACAGCATCACATTATTGACCAGTGTGTAGCCTGTGATCCACTCTAATGATCCACTTCAACCCCCAAATTATTTTCTGCCAAACTGCTGCCTGACCAGTTATTCCCCATGTCACATTTGTGCACGTGATTTATTTTTCCTAAGTAAGGTGCTTTGCACTTGTCTTTTACAGAATTGCATTTAAACCAGGGGTTGTCAACATATACGCCATCAAGCCAGAGGGCTTTCTCTGCTCTGGGGCTGAGGCCAAGCAGTGGCAGTCTGCACTGGGGCTGGGCAGCTGGTACTCTTTGGCTTGTGGCAGTGGCCTGGATGCAGCTTCCAGTCACCAGGCCTTGGCATAGGTCTCCAGTGCCCAGCCCACCACGAATGTAGGTAAAGCCCCCCACCACTGCTGAACACCGCTGGAATGCCACTGAAGCCCCCTGGCCCACATTATACCAGAGCCAGCCTGCAGCTCAGAAAGGTTGCCAGCTACTGATCTAGTTCATTTCCTCCCATTTCTCCATTTTTTTCAAGATCATTCTGAATTATAATCCTGGTCTCAAGGACTCTCTAACCCTCTCCAGTATCACTGAAGATAATGTTGCACAAATTGCTAGTTTCGTGTCCCTGGAGGCTAATCCAATTTACCTCAAGGAGAGAGTCATACACTCAGGCTGGGTCCAACTCCATTTTATTGTTTGCGCAAACAGATCGACAGTGGAGCTCAATGCTCAAAGCAAAGTTGACCCCGAGCCGTGTCCCAGGTTTTATCTTTATAGCTAACCTGAACAAAAGATTCCAACGTGATTGGTTATATTTTTCTGTAAAGTTCAGTATATGCGTAGTCCTAAAACGGAACTGCAGCAAAAAGACCTGCCGCATGCGCAGTCCCAACCTATGTGCCCCTTAGTAACCTTGTGTTTTGGTGTAACTCTAGGATAATGAGCGAGTATGATGATTACAAAATTTAGGTGTTTTAACAAGAAGCTTTGAACCTTATCACAAAGCGAGCGTTGCTTGGACTGTTTCTTATTATGATATTGCTTATCTACTGCAGGAGGAGAAGAAAGAAAAAGCAGCCCCCACACAAGGCCGTAAGGCCTTGTGCAGCTTGCATAAGAGATCATGAGACATTTTTATCACAATAATGAGTAAGGTTGGAACCAGGTCAGACCCTACAGGACCCCAGTGGGACCCTGCTTTAAGTGCCTTCCCAGTCTTGACAGCAAACCTTAGATTGCTGCTCTCTGAGTTCTATTTTTCAGCCAGTTGTGTGCCCCCATTTTGGTGATTTACATTTACACTGTAATTTATTAACTTAAAAGAATAACAAATTAGACCATATCAGGCACCTTACTAAAATTAACATATACCTAGTGCTTTTCCATTATGCCCTAGGAAAGGTATCCTATTAAAAAGGAAATTAGATCAGTTTGATATTTGTTGCTGCATTCATCAAAACCCATGCAGGTTGGATTTTTATTCTCAATAATTATTTTTTTTAGCATCTTAGAAAAGTAGGGCTGTAGGGGACCTTAGGAGGTTATGTAGTGCAAGCCCCTGCTCAGGACAGGATCATCCTTAACTAAATCATCCCAGCCAAATGGCCACTAAAAATCTTTGAAGGAAAGAGATTTCACAACCTAGATCGGTAGCTTGATCCAATTCTTTAACCAGCCTTGTAAGAACATTCTTCCGTATATGCAACCTAAATTTTCCTTGCTGCCATTTAAGACCATTGTTCCTTATCCTGTTCCCTGCAGCCGTAGGGAAGTCTTATCTTCATCCTCTTTGTTATTACCCTTCAGATATTTAAAGACTGTTATGAATCTCCCTCAGTCTTCTCTTCTCCAGACTACTTAGTCATGTTTTCCAGGGCTCAAATCACTTTTGTTGCTCTCTTTTGAACACCAGTTTGTTTACACTGTTTCTAAAGTGTGACATGCAAACCGGGAGCAGTGAGGTCTCACCAATGCTGAAGAGTGTAAAAATCGCTTCCCTTGATTTGCAAATGAAGTTCCTATTAATGCAGCCTAGTATGTTGTTGGGTTTTTTTGCAACAGCAATGTGCTTTTAGTTTATGATCCTCTATAAAGTACTGGTCCTTTTCTGTAGTACTGCAACCTTATTTCCCAGTCTATACCCATGCAGGACATTGTTCTATCTGCAATGCAGAACTTTGTACTTGTCCGTGATGATTTTTTTTTTTTATTAATTACAGATTATTTTTCCAGTTTTATCAAGATCATTCTGGAACGTAGCACTTCCCTCCAGGGTGTCTGCAACTCCACCCAACTTGGTGTCATGTGCGAAATTGCTAAGGGTGCGCTCAATCCTATCGTCCAAATCATTAATGAATAATTAATAATTAATCTGGCCAGCAAATGACACCTCCCTGGCACCAGATAATCCCTCTGCCATATGTCAAAATCCTACTACAAACTAATTGAGGTAGTGGGGATCTTATAAAGGCAGAAAAGTTGTTAATAATTAATTAATTAATTACTTTTGTTAGGTGTCTGTTCACAATTAAACTTTCTCTGTGAAGGCTGAAGCAAAAACTGTACAGAACACTTCAGTGGTCTTAGCATCATCTGTAATTTTACTCTTCAGAAATGGGCCAAGTCTTCCATTTGTTTTCCTTTTTGTAGAACCTTTTTGTATTGCCTGGTACATCCCTTGCTTAGAGAAACTAATTTTGTCTTTTATTTAGCCTTTCTGATTCTATTCTTGCAAGCTTGTGCTTTCCTTTATGCTCCTGCTTAGTTAAGTGCCATGTTCAGGTGAGTAAAGTGTTTCTGAGGTATTTGTAATGGACTCTACCTTTCTTTCACATGGAGATAGTTTGCTGCTATGCATTTGACAGAGCCTCTTTCAGTAACTGCCAGCTCATATGCATGCCTTTAACCCTTTAGCTTCCCCAAAGACCCTGTCTACTAGTTTCATGATTTTGTTGCTTTTCTGAATTCCAGTATCCTTACTCCGCTGCTCTCAGACCTGTCTTTTCTTAGAATAGCAGTCAGTCATTTTTTATCACTTGCACCCAAATTACCCTCCATCTTTTAGATCCTTAATCAATTTCTGTCCCCTAGTCAGAACCAGATCTAAAATAGCTGCTCCCACTTCTGAAACAAAAGGTTTTCCCAAACATGTCCCAGGTAGTTGATGAAGTGTATGGGTCCTGCTGTATTGTTATACACTTCTAGATTCTGTCCTATGGATGCCTCTCATAAGGTGTATCTACATGTCTACAGCACCTTTGTTACTGCGCCATCACTTAGTACTTCCAAAAGGCAGTACTAAATGATGGTGCCATAACAGCGTATACTGCGCTGTGCACACCACGCACAGTTATTTTTAGCTGCTGTGTCGCTGTAGCAACGCGCTATAACAAGGGAGCGTGTTGCTACGGCAACATAGCTGTGGCATCATGGTTTGTGACCCCTGACACTAAGTCACCATAGCACGTTGCTACAGTGATGTAGCATCGCCTGCATAATAGTTACTTAAAATAGCTTAATTCATCATCCTGACTAGATGGTCCGTACCTGACCAGATTAGCTTCCCCGTGTGACATTGCCCTCATTCCTTTTATCTAACCAGAGATATTATCTAGGCTAGAGACATTAAACAAACCTGCCTCTCCACTCTTCAGAACTTCAGATCAAATATATATGTCCTTGATATACAAAGCAGTACCTCTTCCCTTATTTCTGTCTGGCCAACCTGAACAAGCTATCCCCCGTACCAAAGTTCTCGTTCTGTAATTACATTTATCTCATAGTTTTGGGTGTATAAAGACATGTCTAGTCATTCCTGTCTATAGTCCTGGCACAATGTTGGAGTTAACAGCATTGCTGAGAGTAAGCAGATGTGTGCTTCACTGTGTTCCATTCAGGGAATAAAGTGTTTCTTTTATGTCTGTTTCAGCCATGGCAACAAGGAAGTATTTTCTTGTCGAGGAATAAAATTAGCTGTAGACTGGTTTTTGGAAAGAGGTCACAAAGATGTTACAGTGTTTGTACCAGCCTGGAGGAAAGAACAGTCAAGACCAGATGCCCTTATCACAGGTAATCTCTGGCCTGCCTTCATTTGCCTATTGAACAGTGTAGTACAATGTGTGTAATTCCTAATGACTGTCTGTAAGCATGAGAGGAATAAGTTAAGTGCAACTACATATTTTCTATGGTGAAGTATCTTTGGTGTAAGACCTTTTCTGTGATCCTCTGGTAGGGAAAAAGAAATTAGGGGAATGCATGGTTCATCACCAGCAAAATTCCTTTTAGTCTCGCTCCCTTTTTTGCTTGCCAGTCTCTATTCATACCACTAAGGACATGTCGTTTGTATCTGCTATGTGTACTGAAACTCAGATTTTTTGATAAACGGTTAATTTGTCAGGGCCAGTGGTGCTCAACCTCTGGCCTATAGGCTTGATACAGCCTACCGAGTTGTCTCATTCAGCCTGCAGGGATTCCCACAGCTCCAGAAATTTGGCAGTGGGGGAGCAGTAGCAGTATTAATTGTTGCTTTCCTGTTGCGCACAGTTCTGGAAATTTGTCACTCCCATGGGCCAGGTGACATAGCTCTGCATGCTAAATCATCAGGTCATGGTGCGGCTAGCTGCCCAATGTTCAGGATTGCATTTATGTGCTAACCTCACATGCGTCTGGCCCCTAGACCAGCCCTGTCCCACTCATCCAGCCCCTATGGCTGGAAGATTGAGCACCACTGGTCAAGACAGTAACCACAAGGAATTTTCTTTTTCTTGTAGAATGGGTTTCAATTTAAAAAACTCTTGTAATACAAGCTAAGGGGTTGTAGTCCTGCATGGGTGACTAACAGGCAGGCAAGCAAACTGGAATTTATCACAAGAGGTCACTTGTGGTAGTATAGCAATATCCAGGAGACCATCTTCCCAGGAATGAATAAGCTAGCAAAACTGGTGAATATTGTACAGCAAATCAGACTAACAGTAATCTTGGGAGCACATAGATTACTGGAGCTGTGTGTACATAAATTCATTTAAACAGCAGGGAAGAATTCTCTTCTTTTTGTAGTGAGGTAGCACTAGAAACCCATGCTAACATGCTCTAACTGTTAGGAGCAGTGAGTTTATTTTGAGAGACAAAAATCATCCTGTCTGACTTGATATTGGATGTGCTTTGCTTTTCTAGATGAAAATTAGGGCCAGCATCATGTCAGGGTAGGATGAGATCTTTTCTCTGCAATGGGTTTTGGGTTAGATCAAGAAAGGAGGAGAAAGTCCTTCCTTTGGTTTGAAATCTAGAATTTTTTTTTAATTAACCTGAAGAGTTCCCAGCATGACCTGCCCTAAGCAGGTAATGAAAGAACACCTATGGAAAAAGACTTTATCTTTTCCCACTGATTGAAACTGTGACTACCAAATAGGCTGTTTTGGTATTCTTCAGAATTTAGTATTTAGAATGAAAGTATAAATGAATAGCGGTCATAGTTTCTAAGGGAGAGTCACAGGGTGTTTCCCTGCCAGTCATCTCAGTATGGCATAACAGGAGTCTCTTCACATTACTACGTTTCAAAGCATTTAATAAGTCATTGTATGAAAGGAGGGGTTTGGTACTGAAAAGAATGTTTTTGACCTCAAATCTTGAGCGTTTCTAAGGAGTAGAATAGTTGATATCCCAAATAGTGTTGTCTTTATTCCAAATAAAAAAGGTTCTCTGAAGTTTCTTGTACTCTAAAAAGCTGTTTAGCTCTTTGAGGTCAAAACCTGCTCTTGAGCCTCTCAAGTGCTTAAATACTAGGTATCATGTGAGTGTTTCTTTGTGTGTTTCAGTGATGCTCAACCTGTATAAATTTGTCATGCTGTGCTGTACTTCTTTGATTCCACTGGTCTGGCTGTTCTAAAGGAACTTGCCAAATGCCAGAAAGGTCTCCAAGGTATAAAATACACTTAATTTAATAGGTCCAAAGATGGGGTGGGTGATTTTTGGTTTTTTGCTTTTTGGGTGGGGAAGGGTGTTGGTTGTTTTTGATGGGGTGTTTTTTTTTTGGGGGGGGGGGGGAGGGGCGGTGATTTGATTTTTTTTTAAACAAAATAAGGTATTTCTTGGCCAGGAAGGGAGATAAATATTTTGGAGCAAGGGTGTCAAACTTGCCCTGGCCATGACCAGACCATACAGCTCTTTGCAGGCTGGATCCGCGGGGCCAGTGGCTACAGCAGGACCAGCAGAAGCTGAGGTGGCAACAGCAGCAGTGGCAGCAGAGATGGTGGAGCAAGCAACTATGGGCCAAGCAGAACCATGCTGCAGTGGAGGCAGCATAAGCAAGCCCAGCTCACTTGCCCTCCTCTGCCCCCCTGCCTGTGCTGTTGTCCAACAAGACTCCTGAATTCCATGGTAGCCCCCTCCCCCCGCTATGCTTCCAAATTCATTGGCCCAAATTCACTGGTGGACTGAATGGAAGAGCTGCATGGGCCAGATCCAGCCTGTGGGCCATATCTTTGCTGCCCTTACTGGATAGTAACTAGCTGATTTGTCTGATAGCTTTTTCTTGCTTTTATTTGGTCTGATCCTGTGTGGCCCAGGGATGAAGCCAGAGTCCATTTCTTTAATGTGAGCACTGTCAGCTTCCATGATTGTTAGGGATGGAGGCAATATTAGACTCTGCAGGTTAGAAAAGTAGGTGAGCCAGAATTGGAGATTCCTGATGGGAAGAATCTTTTCTGCTAATTTCTTGTCTATCTTTCAATCACCTGTTATAAAAGGAGTCTTCTTTACTGGAGCTATTTCAGAAGCTTAGCTTCAGCGTGGATGAAAAGTTCTCTCTTGATTTAACAATTTAGTCCTAGGGAAACATTGAGTGCAGTAGGGATGGGGTCTCCATACTGAACCGAAGTCACCTAACCCTAGCGGGGTAGGTATGTTTGTATCCTGTGGGATTTGTTCCTGATAGCAGGGTAGTTCAGGACTTTTAATTATCAACTTGGGAAATAGTGTATCTGTTAACTGCTGCAGAACCAACAAGGTGATCACAGAACATAAGCCTCTGTGTTGGGCCTATGAAAACAATAAGTTTTAATTTACTTTATAAATATGTTGCTGGTCAATTGATGAATGTTAATTTTAAAATATCAGACACTTTCTGCTGGATTATAACTATTTTGTGAAAAGACATTTTTTTGTACCTGAATTGATTTCCTGCCTCAACCCTAAGATCTTTAGATCAAATGAGTTTTTTATTCACTGCAGACATTAAAACATTGCTCATTTCTTATTACTTCTAGATCAGGAAATCTTGCGTAAGTTAGAAAAGGAGAAAATCTTGGTGTTCACACCGTCCCGCCGTGTGCAGGGGAGAAGGGTGGTATGCTATGACGACCGGTTCATAGTGAAGCTGGCTTTTGAGTCAGATGGTATCATTGTTTCTAATGATAACTACAGGGACCTAGCTAATGAAAAACCAGAATGGAAGAAGTTCATAGATGAACGTTTGCTGATGTATTCATTTGTCAATGACAAGTAAGTAATCCTGACTTTGTACCACTTAAAAAATGTATGGAGAAAAGGCCCCTGCAAAGGTTTCTGTTCAAGTTAGCTTCCATTAATATTATTAGTTACACATGAAGAAAATCAAAGGCTTTGGGTCTGATCTTAATCATCAAAGCCTTGAAAATTGCTCTTTGCCAGAGTATTAACAATCATTTTGTTAGTCCCTAACCTTTTGAATTCCTTAACTTTTCTACCTGTCCTGGAAGAGCCCAAAGACTGAAAAATGATTGAATTATCTAATGGGCTTATATAATTGCCCTAAGGTGCTGAGTTATTGTGTACATTGCATGTGTGCCATGTCATAAAACACCCAGGCAGTTCTGTGAGGAACAAAGATTCTTAAGGCACTTTAAGCTACAGTTTCAAATGTAATCATGTAAAAGTAAGCTCCTTAATTTATATGTTGGCATCTGCATAGACAGGGACTAAACTGCAAACAGGCTGAGCACCTGCTGCTCACGTGGATGCCTGTGGCTGCAGGAATTGCTCAGCATCACTGACAGTTGAGTCACATCAGTTTAACTGTTAAAAATTGGGTGAAGTGCCTTATTTTTAAGCACCCAGGCTTAAAATTGTGGCTACAGTTATGGATGCAGGATTGTGCTGGGAAATGCTCTGCAGGCCTGCAAACTGTAAAACTGTAAAACAGTTTGCAAGATGGCTCTGGAGGATATCCTGGGAATTATCATTGTTAGAGAGATGCTGTAGTGTGGAAGATGCTTTCCAGAACAGTATGTTTGGAACTTGCTGATTTGTTGGCTGATTCTGATTTGTAAAGTTCTTAGTTGCAGCATATACAGACTTTCCGTGCTATATATTTTTCTGGATAGTGTTTACTGGTATAGAATACACATAACAGGTTATTGTAATGGGCAGTCTTCTCCTACGAGTAGTTGCAACAAGAAGACAAAGGGCGTCTATACACTTGCTCTGGGCTGGGAGGGGAGGCAGGGGGCTTTAATTAGAGCTGCCCTGAGTGCTGCTCTAATTAAAGTGCTTGCAGGAGCATATGTATTCAGTATCCCATGCTTCAAAATGGCTCCGGGATTGCTTCAGCTAAAGCTCGTTCGATGACACTGACATTTGAAACTGTGACTTAAAGTCCAATGAGCTTTAGTTCAAGCACCCCCATCACTGTTTTGAAGCTGCCAGGGAGATGAGGAAGGGCTCTTCCATGTTATGTCTCAGTTGCCTAATGTAGTGGTTCTCAACATTTTTAAGTTCAAGGCACCTCCCATTGATCAAAGGCTCCACTCAAAAAATTCCAGCTCTTAGCTTTCACTTGTTTTTTTTACTACAGAAAAATAATAGAGCAATTCTTCTGTTGCTGAGAACTCAGATCTGAATGTTTTTAATGCTGTGGATTCCTATTTGAAATCTTCGGGTTTATCTTTTAAATCATATTTGCATACTTAACAGTGCTAACTTTGTGCAGCAACCCATGACACCCTTGAAAGGATCTCAAGGCACCCCAGGGTGCCATGGCACCACATTTGAGAATCACTGGTCTAGTGGTTGGGACACTTGCCCAGGAAGTGAAGACCCAGGTTCTAGGCTCCCTTTATCTGGAGAGGGTTGAAACCTGCATCTCCCGCTACCCACTATAACACAGGTTAGCCATTATCCAGTCCCGTCTCTAGTCCTCCACTTGAAGTTGAGCCACTGCACGATGCATCTAATATTGACTGGATAAAATGGGTGGAGGGCAGTCCAATGGACACACTTTTGCCCCATTAGAAGCAAGGGTCCAGGCCCCTAAATCCAAAGAACCATCCATCTCATGGAACCACACACCCTCTGGCTCACTCTCTTTCCCCTGTCCCCACATATCTCACTCTTTTGGATGTCCAGCTTCAAGGGGTGGGCTGGAAAGGGGTCTAAATAATGACTAATATGACCAGGTGGTTAGAATACTGTACTGGGGAGCAGATGTGAGAACCTGAGATCTTCCTTGGTGAGTGTCCTAACCACTAGGCTATTGAATTAAAAGATGGAAGGTGCTCTTCCTACCCCCACTCCATGGTGTCATGGGTTTTTATGCAGTTATAATTTCAGGTCTTCACCTGGCCTTACAAGGATATAGTGTCATCTACATGCCTAGCCAGAGTGCAGTCCTACTGAGCATGCTCAGTAGCCATATGGCTACTTGCACACCCAGAGTGCATTAAGAGCTTAATCGCAAACTGCATGCAAGTTCCAAAATGGCATGTGTGCAGCTGGGTAATCGCTATCTAGGTGTATCCAGTGGAATTCTGCCCAAAGTCTTTATATGCCAAGGACATGGAACATTTGTTAACTGTACTCTGGTAGTAATATTGTAGCTGAAATTCTATATTGTAGCTATGGAATTCTGTAAGCTGCTTGATAAAGTTAACTCATTTTTATTTTATTTTAATTTGGTATGTGTTATAGATTCATGCCTCCTGATGATCCTCTTGGCCGTCATGGCCCAAGTTTGGACAATTTTCTTAGGAAGAAACCAATTGTTCCAGAACACAAGAAGCAACCATGTCCATATGGTAATTTGATTTACATACTCTGCTATTGGAAGATATGAAGTGAACTCCTTCTTTTCTTTATCCTTGTGACAAGAATAGTGAAATGGGTTTTTTTTGACCATGACTCGAGCAAACCTGACTAGATCAATGAGAACTGACATGTTTAATTCATTTCTTATTTAAAGAATTTGTCTCTATCTACCACTTAATCTGAAGGAGTAACTTTATTAGTCATCAGTAAGTAAAAGGCTGTTGGCTACTGGGAGCACCAGCGAATACAGAGAGATGTGATCACACACAGTGTAATTCCATATTCCTCCTGTAAGGCAAGCTAGTCCTAAGTATCTGAGGTCCAGAAGGGTTTTTAGTCTGATTTGGAGTCCTGTGGTATACAATCTGTTTGACCAGGCTTCATTATAAAAAGGGGTACCCCAAGTAGAGCATGTCTTTGAGCATCTGGGCATGCCAGACTATTATGGAAGAAAGTAGACATTAATTACTTCTTGACTGATCATATCCCCTTCAAGTGACCTCAGTAACTAGGAAAGCCTCCTGCTTGCTAATGTAATGACTCCTCCTGTTCAGGTGTTCAGTGGCTTATGCCTCCCCTTCCAGTTTGATCACCTCTAACAATGAGGCAGTCTGTCTGCATGCAGCCACAGTTTGTTACACAGGCTTGCTTCATATGGAAGAGATTTCCCTGTATTTACAATAGAACCAAACCAAACACTTAAAACTGAGGATGTTATTTAAAAGTGGTGAAAATATTACCTTCTAGGAAGATAAAAGAACATTACAATGGTTTAGTGCACTACATTCGAAAACTGAAAATCACATTTGAAGACCAGTTTAGTATTGCCACACTCTGTTTAGGAGATGATCAGAAATAAGAGAGTGGGAGAGTAGTAGCAGCAATTACCACTACCCTGCTGCCAAGTTTCTGGACCCATCGGGAGCCCCATGGACTAGATAGCATGTTGCAGAGGTGGCCTGGGGCCTAATCCAGGGACCCAGGATCTGGCTTGAAGTGGTACAGGCCCCAGACCTGCAGCTCTTGGCCTGATCCTGGTTCATGGGGCCTGATCTAGGCTGTGAACCATCCCCAAGCCACTCTGGCCCATGCAAGCAATAGGTTGAGCATCACTGTTCTAGAGCACTAAGTGCAGCACATGGCAATCCTTTTCTCCACAACACAAGAAGGTAGGTTTGGAAGCTTTGCCTCAGGGACATGCAGACATGTGCTTTTAAAATCTGTTCTTCTCACTCAAAAAATTTACAGATTAGAGATCTTCTAGTTTACATTACTGAACACTTCTTTCTTTTCTTCTTTACTTTGACTAATGTGACTGTTAATAGGAAAGAAATGTACCTATGGGCATAAATGCAAATACTATCATCCAGAAAGAGGAAATCAGCCTCAGCGGTCTGTAGCTGATGA
This sequence comes from Alligator sinensis, assembly GCF_000455745.1. Lineage (NCBI taxonomy): Eukaryota > Metazoa > Chordata > Crocodylia > Alligatoridae > Alligator > Alligator sinensis. Next base: position 357,307 of record NW_005842610.1, read on the forward strand.
ACTTCGTGCCATGTCCAGAAGCACAGCTGCTAAAACTGCAAGTGAAGGAGGATTGGTGAAAAGCAACAGTGTTCCATGTAGCACTAAGAATGATGGCACTTCTGATCTCAAACGTACTGCTCCAAAGAGGCAATCAGATCCTAGTATAAGGACTCAAGTCTATCAAGACTTGGAGGAAAAGCTTCCCACCAAAAACAAATTGGAAACCAGGTCTGTACCTTCATTAGTTACTATACCGAATTCTTCTGCTGCAAAACCCCAAAGTACTGCACCTTTAAGCAATGGCCTTTCATCCGGAGTTCATTTCCCATCTCAGGATCAAAGACCGCAGGGACAGTACGCTCCAATGATGATGGCAACCAAAAATCATGGAACGCCTATGCCTTATGATCAGTATCCAAAATGTGAGTCTCCTGTGGATGTAGGCTATTACTCTATGCTGAATGCATATTCAAATTTAAGCATATCTGGTCCACGAAGTCCTGAAAGGCGTTTTTCCTTAGATACAGATTATAGAATTAGCTCTGTAGCCTCCGACTGTAGCAGTGAAGGGAGTATGAGCTGTGGTAGTAGCGATTCCTACGTGGGTTACAACGATCGGTCTTATGTAAGTTCACCTGACCCACAACTGGAAGAAAACTTAAAGTGCCAACATATGCACCCACATGGCCGCCTTAACTCACAGCCCTTTCTACAGAGCTACCATGATCCTTTAACACGAGTGCAGAGTTACAGTCATGAAGAACCAAAGCATCACCAAAAGCCTCCAATTCCATACATGGCTGTACATCTGCAGCACCCTGCAGTGGGTGCTCGTTCTAGTTGTCCTAATGACTATTCTGCTCCTCAGAGTTCACCACATTCAAAGACCATGCATCTGGGGAGAGCCCTTGTGTCCACAAGAATAGAAAGCATCTCAGACTCACGCTTATATGATAATTCTCCACTAAGACATAGGAAACCTTATTCTGGCCAAGATGGGCTTGGAAGTTGGGATAGGCAGAGTTATGGGATTGATGCATATGGCTATCGCCAGACTTACTCCTTGCCTAGTAATCCCACACAGCCATGTTATGAACAGTTTGCCTTCCAAAGCTTACCTGAGCAGCAAGAACAGACTTGGCGCATACCTTACTGTGGAATCCCTCAAGACCCTCCAAGGCATCAAGACACCCGGGAGAAAGTTTATATAAATCTGTGCAACATCTTCCCCTCTGATCTTGTGAGAATTGTTATGAAAAGGAACCCTCACATGACAGATGCTCAGCAACTTGCTGCAGCCATTTTAGTGGAAAAATCCCAGCTAGGTTATTGACAGATGATGCATCTTTGTGGTGTCTGGTAGTTTTCAGTTCAGCTCTAATGCTGAGGGAGGTTTGCTACAATAGCATTTGTGATCTCCTTCTCAGCAAGGAGGTTATATAGTAATCCATTTATGTGAAATACTGTATCATGGAATCTGTATGTATAGCCCCATGCACTGGAAATAACAGATTTGTTTTACACTCTAATTTGAAAGCTTTTAAATGGCTATATTCATGGCTGAAAATCTTTCCAGCTTAAGTTAATATATATATATTATCTCTGGTCTCTGGTAATAGTCTTTGGTGCATCAGGGGTTTATATGCAGCACTTTCTATGCTTATTACATGTTTGTTTTTGTTTTTGTTTTTTTTAACTTCCTGTATGTTTGTCCTTCAGCTATGAGGCATTAAAGCAAGCTGCAGAAAGTCAAAAGGATTTTAATAGACATGGGAAACAATTTTCAAGCCAAGCTTAATTTGAAGTTTTTATCCCAATTGAGATTGTGGATGGGGTGTTTGCTTGTTTTGTTTTTTGTTTTGGTGGGCTTCTTTATGCTATAATCACCTATTTATAGAAAACAAAGATTTACTACAGCACTGACTTTATTTTTTAATAAGTTAAGTTACCAGTTAATGTTGAAATGGGTAACAATATATTAGTAATTTATAGGATGGCACTTTTTTCATTGCTTTTAAAAAAAATAGTTACATGATTTGTTGATGCAGTTGATTAAGTAAGAGCAAATGCAATCAGAGGAAAGCAACTCATGTCCATTGTTTTATGGATAAGGCAAAAGCCTGATGGCCTAGTTGTCAAAGAGGCTGAGCATATGGAACTCCTTTAGACGCCAAAAGAAGTTGCAGATGCTCAGAATGTCCTAAAATAGGCCACTAATGTTTCCGTTCACATGCATTGTGATCCAGGTCTTGTGTTTTTCTGCTCAGTAGAAATGGAACTGAGACCTCAGGATTCCATTCAGTTGTTTTGTGTCCTTTTCCCCTTTGTATTGGTGCACAAGTATACTGGATAAAACATGTTTTTTCATAAAATATTGACCTGTTTTTAAAATGAATCTAATTATTCTCAATGCAAGTTTTGTATTTAAGATACTGTTAGATTTTCTCACTGTTTATCAAGGCTGGCCCGAGAAAGTTTCGTGTGTTGAGGATATGCAACTTTATTAACTGCACTATGGTAATGATATTGTAGCTGAAAATAATAACTTAAAAACTTTTTTGTAAAATACTGTATATGTTCCTGAAATTAGATTTTGGCCTGTTGTATTATGTAGGCCCAGTCTTGCCACAAATAGTGTAGTTTAGAAATGGACAAAATAGTCTGTTCTAGCACTAGTAAGGGATATTTCTGGTTTTAAGTCATGGGTTTTACTAGCATCTCTCACACTTTTTATATATATAAAAAAGGAGATTTTGCAAATGATGACAGTTCTGTTTACATTCTTGTAGTCAGTTTCCTATCATTTTAGGTTTCCCTCCAGCTTAATGTTGTTCAATGTTAAAATTTTACTAGTTTACAAATCACTGCTAATAATTTTGGTACAATTGCTGCAATTTAAAGTAAGGCCCTGAAGAACCAGAAAGTACCTTTTACTGTTGATACAAATTGTATCTTTTTAACTGAGAACTATTTTGATTTGTAGATCTAATGAAAACACAAATGTGTAACTATGATTAGACTTTTGGGCAACATTTTATCCCTTATTTGACATAATAGATTTCATCTCTATACTAGGATTAGACAAATAAAAATACAGCTATTTATTTAGGTAAGCGTCTGTCTCAGTTTCATATATTATATTTAAAAAAAACTATTGGCATTTTCTTCCTTCTAAACTAACTGTACCTAGTGTAAACATACTAAAAATAAAGGTAAAATGCTGCCTGAAATGAACGTCCGAGCACCTTTGAATAGGAAAACATTTCACTACTTGTGCAACACTGTGTGTTGCGAGAAGTAGGATTTGGGTACACAGTAAATGCTTCTAAAAAGCATTGTGCTTATAGACATAGCCAATAATCTGAACCGTGTTCAGCAAACTTAATTCAGGAAGTGTTCTTCTACACAGCTTTTACTGTTGGTTTGATCTGGGATCTTCATTCATCTGTCCTTTGTACCAATTACAGGAGGTGTTGTACGTAAGCTGTCTTGGGTTGTCTGGTTAGAGAGAGAGAACCTGTTCACCTGTGACTACCATTTTCCTTGATTTTGTCAGCCATTCTTCCTAGAATGTGTTTTAATGTACAGGACGATACATTGCTGACACTGAGTCTAAAAACAGTAAATGATCTTAGTTATACTTTTTTAATTGAATTACACTTGCATACTACACCATAGTGTAGGTGCAGCCATTTTAGTATTGCAATGATTATAGTAGTGTTTTGTTTTTAATGAGTTTCTACATTTATTTTTTATGTCAGAATTGACTTCTGCAAAAACTTGAGTACTTTTAAATATGAGCAGATATAGTGTGTGTGCATGTGTGTGTGTGTACACATATCCTATACACACACACATATATATGTAACAGAAACATTTCATCTTTTGAGCATCAGATTATGTCCTAATATATACATGTAGTAGTTTGGCTTATAGTGTTAAATCATTAGGCGTGGCTTCCTGTGAGAGGTATCACATGGGACTGCATGCTGCAGTGCACAGATATGAGCTATCAGCAGTGAATGCTTTCTTGTATATTTAATCATTTAGAATAAGTTAATTGCTAGAATTTTAACAATGTGTCCAACTATGTGCTTTGTACTACAGCACTAAAACGCTTTACAAAATGGTAGTTGAGAAGTTACTTGGCAACTGTTTTAATATTGTGCAATGATATTCTAGTTCAATTCAAACTTGGTTATGTTGTATGAAGAAAAGGGTACTGCTGACAAAACATTAGGTCTTTGGTATTTCCTTCTTTGTTGCAAGCAACAGAGAAGGTAAGCAGTACCTTGTAAATTCTTCCAAGTAGAAGAGATCAGGCTAGATATGTAATAGCTAAAAGATGACACCAGTATTAAGCAAGAAATGGTAATACTGGGGACTTGACATTGTTTTATGTAAGATAAATTAATATAACTGCAAAGTAATGTGATTTATATTTTAAAAAGTAAAAAAGCCTGGGCTAAGGATTTTCCCTTTGCTCTAATCAAGTATTATGGCTTTCAGTCCTGGATAAAGCAGCTCCAGAAAATGGAGGCTTCCACCATTACTGAAAAGAGGGTAACATGTCTCCTTGCCTTCAGTATTTGAAATACAGTATACAATACTGTTATTGGGTGTATACCCAATAACACCCAAAGTGTTATTGGGTATACAAGTAATAGTTTGTAAATATACAGTACTTTTACCCGTCTGTATTTTCATAGTATTTCCATTTGTGGCTGTTTTGTATAACTAGCTTCACTGTCATATAAAGTTTTTAATTAAGATCACGGGTAGGCAACCCCCAGCATGGGTGCCAGAGTGTGGCATGCAGAGGCATTTTCCTTGGCATGCGTGCCTCAGGGTGGACAGTGGGAAAGGGGCCGGGGCTGCACTGCCACAACAAAGATCAGGTCCTTCAGGGCTCTCCCACCATCCTCCCCCGCAAGCCAACATCTTACAAGTCGAGATTGCGTGTGTTTTTGATATTCTGCCCAAAAGCATTGCTGACCCCTGCTCTAGATACTCTTTTAAATGATCTTAACATGGAAAGGCATTTTTTTCCTGATACAACATCACTGATTTGAGTGTAATTACACCAGGACTGAATTTGGCCCATATTTTATAACAAAGTTGTGATGGTATTAACCACTGCTTTGTCTTTAGAAATGTCTTCCTTTTATCCTTGAATCCAGTTGTCAACTGCAGCTAATATTATGAGGTAAGATCTTTTCTTGTCAAGTAACCTTTTTTATTCAGTATGGCTGAATATAACATTCCCCAACTAGCTATTGGAATAGCAAAACTATAAACGCAATATTGAAGCATGCAAGAGGTGGTCTAGATCTAGAGATGCTATTGGGTGACACACTGAAAGCTGAAAGGGTTGGCTGTTTAGGTTGGTGACAAATGAATTAAACTGAAAGGAGGAGAGGTGAGTTTGGCAGTAGAGGCAAAAGGAAAATACCACTGGCAAAAACAAATATGTTGATGAAACCAAAAGCACCTTGTGTTTGTCAAAACGAAAAGCCTGTGGCTTTGTGTCAGGAAAGTAGATAACTTTGACTAGGAAGGTTAGATATGAAGTTTTTTTTTAAAGCCCCCATGGTGACCACACTAAGAAGTTACCAAAACGTTCATCCATTAAGCATTTGAACAAGGTATTCTTGATTTGTTAAGATTGAAATACTAGACACACTGCTATCATCATATCCCGAATGTTGAGAAAAATATCCAGTTGACTTACCTTGCTACTGGACACTTATAATACTGTGCAATTAAAAATATTTTAAAATAAAAGTAGGTTAGGAATTATTTATTTTTATTTACAGTTACTCATGTTAATTTATTCCTATAATTTATACCTTTATATCTAAGTTTTAATTATTATTGAAGAAAAACATCAAAACAAAGCAAATAACTGATTAAAGCTAGAATGTTGGTCTTGTTTTGTTGTTTAAGGGCTAGGGTTTCATAACCAAGCCAGATCTCATATTTTCTATCCATTATAAACATATCAAGAAGTTTGGAAGTCACTGGAGAATTTTATTTGGACTGTATAAAAATCGATATACGTATTGTTTTACTTGAACATGCAGATAGTCCAGATTCATTTTGAATGACCATTCTAACTGACCTAGATAGCAATGGTTATACTCTAGATTTCATGCCCAGGAATTCAGAGTAAATTTAATTTTGTAGTTTTCTTAAGACTTCATTAGCGACTGATGTGTCAGTCGTCTAATCATGCATATCAGGGCTGTCCAAATTCTAAGCCCATTCTGCACTATACTGGCTGCCTCAGACACACCATGGAAATTATTTCCCTCCAACGGCTGCAGTGTGTCCCCTTTCTCACCCTCAGTCCCACGCTCACCCTCAAATCCCTCTTCTGTGCAGCAAAGGCAGAGGAAGGAGGTGAGAGCCTGGAGACTTGCACTCAGCTGAGTGAGCGCCCAGGGCTGTGCATTAACTCCTCATGGGCCACATGCAACCTATAGACTGCCAGTAGGACAGCCCGGATGTATATCTCGACCTGGATAGCTGATTGATGTATATCTCTGCACTCTGTGCACATGAGAATCATACTACTGTATGTATGTTTTTGCAGTCTATTAAAATTATTACATTTTCTGTATAAAAATGGTATAGTTGTATATAAAGGCTGCTATCAAATTAGAGTTAATTCAATCAGTAGCTAATAGTGCTGTATAACTAGTTGGGCTGGCTGCAAATTTAAGTTCTTAAAAAGTGGTCATAATTTTTATAATTGTATGCTTCTGTGTCTAACTGATAGCATTGTAAGTTAAAGTGATTGTAATGGCCTCTCTAGAGTATGAAAAGCTTGGACTTCCTTCTCAAGAGATCTTTTATTTCTCATTCAGAATGTGGTGGCATCATGTGAAGTGCCAATCCTAGAAATACTTACACATACTTCTAACTTGAAGCCCAGGAATAATCCCGATGGCTTGACTTCAGTGGAATTACACAGAGGTACAAAATTAGACACATGCATACTTTTTTGCAGAATCAGGGCTCAAGTTTGTTTCTGTTTTGAAATGGAGATGGGTGAAGTTTGCAGTATGTAGGTTCAAATCCCCTACTTCAGCAAATAGGTAAAACTGCATTAACATTAACTGCAGCAGTGAATTTTACCACTCTGTTCCTGATCACTTGAACATACACAAATATTTATATTGAACAACTTGTCCAAATTCTTATTCACACCTTTCAAATGCATAGCGATCTTGGTTTCATTTTGCAAAGCAAAACTTGTCCATCTTTTGTAAGGCAATTTTTTTGTCTCAGCTGATAAAGTTAACATGGCATAGGGTTTGTTTGTTTTTTAATTTTCTGGGCAGGATCACATTTTTAAACACATTTGAACAACAAAAAAATATATACTTCACACAAAAATGCAGGGAACTTAGCAGCATAAATCATATTTTGTGTTTCATTCCCTCCCCATATATTCTCTCTGGAACTTGTATCAATTAGTTGGGATTTTAGCGTTTGTCCTGAAGAAAAAGATAGGGTCAGTGAACTTTGGGACAACTTAATGAACTAATTGTTAAACTTCCTCTCAATTCCGTCACTGGCTGTTTTGTACTACTGTGATGTGACTGTTCACATCTGTTAACAATATTTTAGACCTCATGAAAACCATTGCAAAACATGTACATGAATTCTGCTTTTAGAGAAAAATAAAAAGATACATTTTTTAATGGTTGGGTTGTTTTTTGTTTTATATAAAAAAAAACCTTGTTAAATTGACAAAAAAGTTAACACTGAAATTCTAAAAAGCATCATTCAGAATTGCAAAAGACAACAACTGGCTTCCTTTAACTTTATTTAACTTTATTAGCAGTGGCAAGATCAAGTATGTTAAATGCATAAGGGGTTCAGGAACTGTCAGCGCATTGTTACTGGGGTAATTTGTGTTTAATTGATTTAGCTTTTGAGCCCTGGCCTTTGTTCTTTTCCCACTCTGTCCCCAGCTTTCCCTTACAAAGAAAACAAAAAGCCAAGGAATTAAAGAGGATTGTCAGTAACTTAGTGGCAGAATTTGTTTGAGAGTCTCTGTGTATCAACAGAACTTGACTCCTTTTCAGATGCTGCCACAAGTCTGTTTTTCATTAATTGCATAATCTTACTACCCAAGGATTGGGTGACAAGTCACTTGATAAATTCAAAGCCCCTGCTCTGTGCCTGAGGAAAGAGATTATGGAGCTGGCTATATGCTAATTTTAATTTATTTGCAAAGAGAATCTGCTGCAGATGGGATATGCTTCCTCTTCTCCAGCTGAAAGAGCAGCTTGGCAGCTCCTAAACTAATGAGTAGGGCAGGGTGGTAAGAGTAACAGTGGAAATAAGTATCAACTTGGAAACCATTACTACCAATAAATTCTAACCATTGATCATTTGCACACACTGTAGCAATGTGTTTTGCATGGCTGAGTTTCTGTGGTGCTGTTTGCATACCTCATTGACTTTGCTTCATTTGCAGGGCTTCTGCAAGGACTGCACTAGCATAAAACACAGAGGTTTACTACTCACAAGGAGGTGTGAGAATCCTGTAGCAATGCAGCTCCTTGCATGCTGATCCCAAAGCTCTTGTTTGTCCTGCATATGCAGCAGGGGTAGAGAAATGCATATGAAGCGTGTTGCGTAACATTCTTGCGATTCCTTGGCAGAAAAACAAAGCAGAATTATGTTTCACTAGGGGTTTTTTTTGGCACGATACCATACAGTACACCTGCTTTCTTCTGACAAGCTGTTCAACTGGCTTTTTTGGACCAACAAACTTTTTACAGACCAATTATGTACCCTTAATGGAAAGGGGCACCAGCTGCAGATCACTTGCTGTGGCCTTGTGGACCACAACTTTGGAACCAGTGCTCCACAATCCTCTTTCATCAAATCTGAGCTTTTTGTTAATTCACCCTCTTGCTGTTTCACTTGCCCTCTTCTGGTATCAAATGATTCCCTTATGTTTATTTTATAACATTACCAAGACTCTCCAGCACCTTTTGGAGACTGTTTTCAGTCACCAAAATGATCCAAGCTCCACTCCCAGGGTTTTGGTTGTAACTATTTGTATGTTGCTAAATAGAAAGAGAATCAGGTCCATTTGTTCCAGGCCCATTCTGTAGAGCAGATCTATTTAGTGGCATCCTCAAAGTTGGCTTAAAAGGAAATTAAAGTCAGTTATTTAAAGAAGTGCCAAAAGTTAACTTGTCTATTGTCCACCTAAACAGTGATACCCTTACATGATCATCTGAAAAAATATTTTTCTGTTATTATAGATATGGGTGTGCAGCACTGAATGCTAAGCATCATAAGTGACAGCTGTACATGATCAGGTAATGAAAAAGGCCTCAAAAGATTATAAAAAAGTGTCTTTTATTTAAAAATGTGATATACTACGTGTAATTGTGCAATTAAATAACACAGGCACAAAGAGCAGAGCTGAAGGTCTATGCACAGCATGAAAACTGACACTTTCTGCCATTGGATTGCTTACCAATACAGTCTTGTGTTACAGTGCTCATCAAATGCACAACCCCATTTGCATTACAAGGATTGTGGGGAGGGCTTCTCTCTGCTTCACCTTCTTACCTTGACAGCATCTGTACACAGAATGAGGGGAAGGCTCCATAGACCAGGACAGTGAATGAGGAAAGGGTCCTTGCTGCTCCCTTGTTCATTACACTGAGTACCCATATGAACTGCACTCTTGAAACAGGTCTCCATGGAGCCATGGCACACTGAGTGACCTGGTTCATCCTTACTTTGCAGAAACAGCAGGATGTATGCGTGGCTTTGCCTCATTTTCTGAAAACCTGCAGGGTGTCTTCTTGCCTGTCTTGGGGAATGCCTGCCAGCTTCAACAAGGAATGGGAATTGGCCCATACTTCAGATACAAAGTGCCATTTCCAAAAACATCTTCATAAGATAGGCACACAAGATGCTGCTGTCTGATTTGGACTTCAACTTGGGGCTCCCACATCCCAGAGGAGCATCCTGAGCTCCTCTGGGATGTGCTCAGGAGCTATAGACAGGCTGTGTTTCTCTCAGTCATTAGCTGACCTACTGTACCTCGTACAGTTTATTTACTGAGACAGACTAACATTATAGGTCAGTGGTTTGGGCTCTCATCTGAACACGGGTCCCCACCTCACAAATCCCTGCTCCAAAGTCAGTCAGCCCTCAGCCTGTACCGGTGCATGGAATTGTCCTGTCCTAAGTGCAGGACTTCGCACTTCTCCTTGTTGAACCTTATGGGCGCGTCCAGAGGAGTGCGCATGTGCCTCTTGCCCTGCCTCAAACCCCTTTATAGTTTCATAGTTTCATAGTTTCAGGGTCGGAAGGGACCTAATAGATCTTCTAGCCCGACCCCCCGCCAGGGCGGGAGAACAACCCAAAAAACACAAACAAAACCACTCACCCTAAAAACAAAAACGGGACTCAAATGAGTCCAGCCAGGTAAGTATCCAGCCTCTTCTTAAAGATCCCCAGGGTAGGGGCCAGCACCACCTCCCTTGGAAGTTGGTTCCAGCTCCTAGCCGCCCTGACTGTGAAGTAGTTTTTTCGGATGTCCAATCTGTACCTCCTCTCCATCAACTTGTGCCCATTACTCCTTGTTATGCCAGCAGGGGCTAGGGGAAACAGCGTCTCCCCCAAACCCTTCTGGTTCCCCCTAGTGAGTTTATAGACGGTCACCAGGTCCCCCCTCAGCCTTCTCTTGTGGAGGCTGAATAGGTTCAAGTCCCGCAGTCTCTCACTGTAGGGTCTGCCCTGTTGTCCCCGGATCATGCGGGTGGCCCTCCTCTGGACCCTCTCCATGTTGTCCACATCCCTCCTGAAATGGGGCGCACAGAACTGGACACAATACTCCAGCTGCGGCCTGACCAGCGTCGCATAGAGGGGGAGGATCACCTCCCTGGCTCTACTCGAGATGCACCTGTGGATGCACGACAAGGTCCGGTTAGCCCTGCCAACCATGACCTCGCATTGTCGGCCCATGTTCATCTTGGAGTCAATAATGACACCAAGATCCCTTTCCGCCTCCGTGCTCTCAAGTAGGGAGCTCCCCATCGTATAAGTGTGCTGCTGGTTCCTACTACCCAAGTGCAGCACCCTGCACTTGTCCGTATTGAAACGCATCCTGTTCCTGTCTGCCCACCCCTGTAACCTATCCAGATCCTTCTGCAATCTCTCTCTCCCTGCTAGCGTGCTCACCTCCCCCCAAATTTTGGTGTCATCAGCGAATTTAAACAGGTTGCTCTCCACCCCAACATCAAGATCGCTGATGAAGAAATTGAACAGCGCAGGCCCCAGGACCGAGCCCTGGGGGACTCCACTACCCACCTCCCCCCAAGGGCATATGATAGGAATAATTTAGGGGTTTTGTCTATTGTAACTGATACAGTGAGACTTGTAATATTGCTTTTTTGGTTTAAAAATTAAGATAGAAATTGGTCAAAATAATTGTTTCCTCTCCCTCCAAAATATCAACTTGTTGTCACTACCCCAATCTAAAATACATTTTGAGTAAAACAAAACACCTGTTTTTGGGCAGGGGGAAGATGGAGGTAATTTTATTGGTTTTTGTGTTTCCAATGCAGCGCAAAATATTGAAGAAAGCCCTTTCCAGGAAGTAGTCAAAATGTTTTACAAAGCATTTATATATTCTATTCCTCCTTTCCTTCATTGAATCTTCCTTAATTCTATGTATTTTATTGATACCCCAACTTCCCCTTTCTCTGTCACTTTTCTGAAATAACAAAGCTATCCATCTCATTTATAACTAAAATCTGGATATCATCTTCAGCTTAGCTCCCCCTATCTCATATCTCAACTCAGAATATGCCTAAATCTTGGCGATGATATGTATACAGCATTTCTAAGACTTAGATTTTCCTTCTCATCCACTAAGGTGAAGTGGGCCTGGATGTGAGATTTGCATTGCAGTTTGATTCCCTCATTTCTCTTCCTCCTCTTTATTCACAATCTGCATTTAAAATAATGCAAATAATGCATAATAAAATGTCCCTTTGACTCCATCTAAAATGCTGCTTCAGTAGTAATATTTCTTCCTCAAGTTGCTTGAATCACATCACACTTAAAACTTTTATGGATCCTTTAGAATCGTAGAGAAGTAGGAACCGAAGGAACCTCCATAGATCATCTAGTCCAGTGGCTACCAACCAGTGGATCTCGATCCACCGGTAGATCTCGGAGCCTCTTGAGATAGATCTTAGAGCCTCTTGGAGTTGATCTAAGGCTGGGGTGGGGGGGCTGAGTGCCTATGTTCATGCACTCATGTGCCCCAGCCCAGCAGGTCAGTCCATCAGGGTGGGAAGGGGCAGGGGCTAGATTGTGGCCCCTGTGTGAGGGATAGTGTAGCAGAAGCAGGAGCAGGGTAAGTTGAGTGAGGCCCTGGCTGGGTGGGACTTACCTGCTGGGGAGGTGCACCCAAATAAATTTTACTCCCTCTGCCTCAATCTGAGCCCCCCTCCTTCCCTTCCCACAGACTTACCTGCTGGGTGGAGGGAGGGGAGTGGTGGCAGCAGCACATGTTAGATCTTGGGTTGCTTTTAAATGCCAAAGGTAATCTCCTACTTAAAAAGGTTGGAGACCACTAATTTATTCAACCCCCTGCCTGAGGCAATATTATCCCAGTCCAAATCCATTGTCTAACCTATTAGCAAAATCTTCACAGTCAACCCTGAGACAATCGCAAGACTGCAACCTAACTAGCCACAGGTAAAGCAGAGGGAACACAGCAACCAACATCCTGCTGTTAGAAAAGGTTGTTAAAATATACTCAAGGGGAGTGTCCAGAGGAGTGGGGACATGCACTGTGCAGCACTGAGCACCTGTCTACAGCTCTGTGCATGACACACACCACAGATGCAGGCATTCCCCACACTACTACATCACTGTTCAGGGTGAGAGGGGTTTGACCCTGGGAGATCCAGGAACCAAAAAACCCATACCTAAAAAGCAGGCCAGTTCATGTGGCGGTAGTGCTCACCACCCAAAACCAGTTCCTGGCTAGCTAGAGCCATGCTCCAGCTTCTGGCAAGGCTCGCTGCTACAGGATCACCATGGCTGTAGCTTCCAGAAGCCCTCAGGACCCCAAGTAAGGCTTCTGCAGCCATCGCTGCTCCCCTACACCACCTAGGGCAACATGCTGCACACCAGAACAAGTGTGGCATAAGGCATTCCCCAGAAACAAGTAGCAGTAGCACACATTGTGCCACTGCTACTTGTCCCTGGGGAAACACGATCCCACTCATGGGGTCATGTCCAAGAGATCCAAGGAAGAGATCCATGCTCCCTGCCCCTTTGAGGCGGGGCAAGAGGTACATGTGGGAACAAAAAAATGTTCCCCATGCTGCAAGTTTGCATCGCGGGAAGAAAACTAGGCCCTGCATATCCAAGGGTCTAAAAAAACCGAAGTTTAAAAAAGCAGGGCAGGGCATGGTCCCGGATCATGCCCTGAGGCAACCGGAGGCTGGGTCCTCCATGGAGATGCTCTGGCTGCCAGAGCGTCTCTATGGTTGGCCCCTCGCTCTGGTGCTGAAACACGGGGCCGGCCAGGCCGCATGTTTCAGCACCAGGGCTCCGGAGCTGGTGAGTAAGGGGTCAGGGGAGCTGGAAGAGGGGGAGGGTACCA
>NW_005842610.1:371610-373366 GCF_000455745.1 Alligator sinensis
AGGGCTGTACCGCTTGTGTGGCAGCTGAACCCCCTGTTGGGGGGGCCATACCCCTTGTGTGGGGGCCATTGCCCTGTGGGAGGGCAGCAAAATATCTATTCATGAACTCATGGAACATGTATTTAGAGTTCACTTTATTATTATTATAAGAGACTTGCTTTAACACTGTAGATATATCAATAAAACATTGTCCAACTGATCGCTGTCTCTGTCTCACTCTCTCTCTCTTTATAGTGGTCTTTTTTTTTACTTGTGGAGGAAGTATTTGAGGGTATTTTAGAGAGTGATTTTTTTTTTATCAGGGATTTTTTAGTTTTCCAATAGGGAACACCAGAATTCCTACTAGGGAGGCCAGTGGCAGGGTCCTGCCTGCTCAGAGCTGGCACCTTGGACCCAGCTGGCTGTGGCTGACCTCCTGGCCAAATGGGGCCAGAAGGACATGGTTTGACAGTTCAAAGCAAGCCACCACAACCAGAACATCTTCCAGGCAATAGCTTCCCAGATGGCTGGGCAGGGGGCATACATGGCAGTAGTGCCACACAGAAGCCAACCCTGCAACCACAGTCCACTGGCAGCTGGCACAAAGAGGCAGATGTCTCTACTGGCTCTGCAGTCCCCATCTGGGTCTGGCAGGGAACAAACCCGACAGGACTGCCAGACTGCTGCAATGGGTAGAGGGTGCAGGAAACTCTCAGGGCTGCTTCAGCAGTCCAGCTGGCACAAGGGATAGTGTCCACAGGTACAAATTGGCTGGGCCCCAGAAGCTCCTGAGAGCTAGTAGCCCTGAGCTACTTGTCAGGGCGGCTTTTTATACTGCTGAGGCCAGGATAGGGCAGCTTTTTATACTGCTGGGGACAGCACAGGTGCTGGCCATGGGCTCTAGCTTCCCCCTGGCTGAAGATCCGGGAGGAGCCAGGCAGGGTTATTTTGCCCCAAGTGGCACTATTTGCTCCACACAAAAGTGCATGTCTGAGCACGTGTGCTGAAGCAAAAACCCCTGGCTCAAATTTGCACCACTTCTGTTTGAGCAGCTGCAAGTGCACGTGCTTGCATGTGTGGATGCGCCCCATGAGATTTACTTGGGCCCAGTCCTCCAATTTTTCTAGGTCACTCTGAATCCTAGCCCTAGACCTACCCTCCAGTGTATCTATCACTCCCCCACCTTGATATCATCTGCAGATTTGCTGAGGATACACTCCAGGTTGTTGATGAATAGGTGACAAAAAGGTGAAAAAAGATGTCTTTAAATTCACCATATTTAATAAATCATTTTCTTCTGAAGAAGGCTCTTAGCTGTGTTTGACCTAAGTAGTAATAAATCATGTCCATACTTGTAGCTTATTAGCACATGTATAGGATCAAAGAGATGGTTTGGACATGAGGGGCGCATCCAGACAAGTGTGCACAGGCCTCTTGCAGGGTCTCAAACCCCTTTGAGATGCTGCAAGATGCATGTGCAGGAACAAAAAAACATTCCCCGCACTGTAAATTTGCAGTGCAGGGACAAAATTAGATCCCTGGATATCCAGGGGTAAAGAAAAAATGCACTGCAAAGCAGCAGGACAAGGCATGGTCCCCAACCATGCCCTGAGGCAACCAGAGGCTCGGTCCTTCACAGAGACACTCTGGTAGCTAGCCAGAGCCTCTCTATGGCTGGCCCTTGCCCTGGTGCTGAAGCAAGCCGTAGAGAGCTGGATTTGGCTCTCAGCCAGGTACGTAGGGGCTGGGGTGGGGGGGCTGGAGAAGGAGGGGGGAC
>NW_005842610.1:373600-381685 GCF_000455745.1 Alligator sinensis
CCCACACACAGCAGGGGGCAGCAGGGACCGGCCCCAGCCACCTGGCACCCGCGCTGCTGCTGCTGCATTATGCAGGTGCAGCTCAGCTTGGCAGGGCACCATGTGGCTCCGCCTGCTGTCAGGCAACTGGTTCCACTGGGCCTGGCATGGGGCACTTAGGCCCGGTGGGGAGGTGGTAGGCCCTGCAGAGGTGCGGGCATGTGACCCCTGTTGGGGGACTTTGGCCCATGTTGGGGAATGAGTCCATGAGCTGCTGCTGCTGCTGCATTATGCAGGTGCAGCTCAGCTTGGCAGGGCACCATGTGGCTCCGCCTGCTGTCAGGCAACTGGTTCCACTGGGCCTGGCATGGGGCACTTAGGCCCGGTGGGGAGGTGGTAGGCCCTGCAGAGGTGCGGGCATGTGACCCCTGTTGGGGGACTTTGGCCCATGTTGGGGAATGAGTCCATGAGCTGTGCGGGGAGGCTGAGCCCTGTGGGAGGCAGGGGACCCACCCCTCCTGAGCAGTTCCCACAAACACCCTCTCTCACAATCCACCCACAAACCCCACAACCCCCAAGCCACCTCCACAAACCCCTCACCCACATACCTGGCCCTGTGGGTCAGGAGTTAGGGGACTATGGCAGGGGGCAGGCCGTGGGTTGGGCGTGAGGGGCAGGGGTAGGGCACTGGCATATCAGTGCTGGTCACTGCTGCACATCCTGGTGAACAAAGGGGGTTTTTCTATGAAAAAAAGTCAAAAGTCAATGCCAAAGTGTATAGATATTTAGATTTTATTTTATTATGATGATAGAGACACTGGTAGGCTTCCAAATTGCTTTAAAATTTTAAATATAGCAATAAAACATTGCCCAGCTGATTTGATCTCTCTCTCTCTCTCTCTCTCTCTCTCTCTCTCTCTCTCTCTCTCTCTCTCTCTCTCTCTCTCTCTCTCTCTCTCTCTCTCTCTCTCTCTCTCTCTCTCTCTCTCTCTCTCTCTCTCTCTCTCTCTCTCTCTCTCTCTCTCTCTCTCTCTCTCTCTCTCTCTCTCTCTCTCTCTCTCTCTCTCTCTCTCTCTCTCTCTCTCTCTCTCTCTCTCTCTCTCTCTCTCTCTCTCTCTCTCTCTCTCTCTCTCTCTCTCTCTCTCTCTCTCTCTCTCTCTCTCTCTCTCTCTCTCTCTCTCTCTCTCTCTCTATATATATATACCCATACATAGTGGTATTTTGTTTTACTTGTGGAAGAACATGGATTTGGGGGTATTTTAAAGCCTGACTTTGGGATTGTTTTATCAGGGATTTTGCAGTTTTTAAATAGGGAACATCAGAATTCCTGCTAGGAAGGCAGGTGGCAGGACCCAGGTAGAGGAGCCTGCTCAGAGCTGGCACCCAGGATCCAGCTGAAGGTGGCTGACCTCCTGGCCACTTGGGGCTAGGAGGACATGCTTTGACAGTTCAAAGCAGGCTATCACATGGGAACATCTTCCGGTCAATAGCTGCCCAGATGGCAGCACACATGTCAGTAGTGCCACACAAAGTCCAACTGTGTAGCCACAGCCCACTGGCAGCTGGCCCAGAGGTGCAGATGCCTCTAATGGCTATGCTGTTGCCATTTGGGTCTGGCAGGCATGCAGCCTTGGGGCACATGCTGTTGCAGGTAGCACTAGGTCACAGACAGGCAGCAGCCCCCACTGCCAGACTGCTGCAGTGGGTAGAGGGTGCAGGGAACTCTCAGGGCTGCTGCAGCAGTCCAGCTGGCACAAGAGGTAGTGTCCCCATGTACCAATTGGCCAGGCCCCAGAAGCTCCTGCGAGCAAGTAGCCCTGAGCTACTTGTCAGGGCAGCTTTTTATATTGCTGGGGCCAACACAGGTGCTGGCCCTAGGCTCTAGCTCCTCCTGGATGCAGATCCAGGAAGAGCTGAGCTGGGTTATTTTGCCCCAAGTGGCACAATTTGTCCCACACCAAAGTGCATGTCCAGGCATGTGCGCTGAGGCAAAAAGCCCTGGCTCAAATTTGCACTGCTTCTATTGAGCTACTGCAAGCGCACGTGCCTGCATATTTGGATGTGCCCAAGAAGTCATGGCCCTTGATAGAGGTGCTGCCTCCAAAGTTTCAAAGTTAAGATATGTAGCGCTATGCTGGTTCTTGGAAGATAATGCTGGTTTTGGAGGTTCACCCAATTCATAGTTAATAGAAAGCATTCACATTACATGTTTTTGCCTCACCCAGAAGCGATTTGGAATGTGGTAGCCTGCAAGTTTTCTCTTGAATATTGTACAAACCAGTGTGTAATGCTTCCTAAGGAGGTCAGTTTTAAACCACTAAGCTGCCTTTCTCCCCTGAGTTTTTGTTTGTTTAGTTTTTTTTAGAGCCACCACTGGTAGCTCCCCTTTCTGCCTCCTCTCCTCAGACTGGAACCTCCTTGTTTGTTGTTAAATTTTTAACTATAATGGCATTTGGGGTCCCTGCATCTAGCGTATCTTGGATTCTTTGAGTTGGCGGAGGGGTAAGAAGACTTATCCGCCACCTCCTCCTTGACTTATCTCATAAAGGCCTTTTGTGCCTCTCACATGCTAAGGTGAGATGAGCAGCACTTCCTCCCCTGCCAGTCCCAGATCCTCACATTAGGGCATCATGTACTTATAGGCTGGCAGAGAGACCCCTGCCTACCTACTGTTACCGAAAGTGTCTCTTGCTTTTCCCATTCCTTATCATGGGTACCAGAAATTTGATTGTATTACTTAGCTGCCTCCATTTCCAATTTTTGGTTGTCCTCCTAGCTCCCTTGGAGTGACTCAATTAGCATCTTTTGTAGCCAACTGTCACAGCCACGAACAAGCCCCCTTTCAGTTAGGAAAGTGGGCTGGATTTTGTTTTAAAATTAAGAGTGTCATTTCCAGGTAATAACTCCAGACCTTTACACTCTACTACTCCTGTGGTCAGAGTCCCAGAGCTGTTTGAGTTGTCCATAGTGACCTACACTACAAGGCAGAGTAAAGAGGGCTCATCATAAGGGACCTTTAACCACATCTGTATGTTTGCCAGCACTTGATTTAGAGAAACCACACAAAATTGTGCTGCTTTATCTGAAGCCTTCTTAAGAAGCTGCCTTGCAGAATAGACGGTATGATCCACCTCCTTTGCAAGACTTTATGGAATAGCTTTAGGAAAGGCATTTTCTAGCTTAATAAAGACAAAATACATTTTTAAGAATAGGTATTAAAATGCTGAACCCCTTCCAGAAAAGGATGTTTAAGCTAGCCTAGTTAGAGAAAAAAAGTACAATGCCAGACTAGGATGAGGTCTATACTGGGAAAAATCTCAGCAAATACTTAACTCAGCCTAATAGCTGGAGCTGTATAAGGTATAGAGAAAGTAAATATGTATGAGAAACGAACATGAAGGGAAAAGGTAGGAAGACAGCATGTTTCAGCTCCAACAGTGCAACAGCTGCATTAACCATGACCTCATCTAGATCTAGCATGCAGATAGCCCCAGGGTCAAGATCCAAATTAGAGGGGTGATGGAGTAAATTCGACATCCTTGCTGTCCATTAACAGTTTTTAAGTGCTTGAGCCTCAAGTGAAAAAAGCAAAAACGTCATAGTAAGTTGTCTTTTTTCCAGAAATAGTATGAATTAACTTCCCCAGACGTTAAAGAAGCTTTTGGGTTTATCTCCATAGTGCAACCCATAGCCATGCAGATACCTAAGCTAGCTCAGACAGCTCAACTATAGGAACCAGCATGGCTGTGTTAGCATGGCACTCTAAGAACACCCAAAACACCCCTTAAGAACACTGATCACATTGCATTGAAAAGAGAGTTGAGTACAAATACTGTCAGAAGCCATATGGTGAATGTACATAGAGTCCTGTTGACTGCTTGGCCTACAGTAAGGCACTACTCATTATTACCCAATCCATAATTTCCTTATCGTGTATTTTACCTGGTGTGTATTTAACATTATTACTATAACCCTGGGTTTCTTGTATTGTGTTACTGCTCATTATTTTTGTACATGCTTCTCTTATGATGGACCCAGTGGTTTTAAAAGTGATTCAGTAATCATATTAAGGGGCTGGAGTTTTGAATGGGACCAACATGAGAAAAGGATGCATTCAGGGAGGGGATCAAAAATTGATCCAAATTCCTAGAGATTTAAACCTGTGCCCAAATGCTCTCCACATAGCTGGCTATTAGCATCTTTTAAGGTGAACATAGGTGTTCAGGCACTAGCACTTCAGTGATGATAACAGTGAGCTTCACTAGAGGTCACCAGAAGTAGGGCAGGAAAAGGGTCTTAACTAAACTGTTCTTCACCATAGTTAGAAATACCTCCATTGCAAGTATTATTATGCCTCAAGCCCAGCAAGTTGTACGTTTCTATTACCCACACATGCTAGTTGGATAGCCTGCTATAATGGCCCACATTCTTAAAGAGGGACCCACGCTTGTACTGGAAAATCTGCATGCTTCTGCTTTTCATTCCAAAGCTTGTGCCTGTAGTTGGCTCTCTCTACTCACTGTTTCAGCAATTAGGAACTGCAGTTCCTGCAGAGGGCTCAAAGCCAAGGTGCATTGTTTTCTCTAGACTAGCCACGTAGGCATACAGGGTCTACATCAAACACTCCCTGCTTACCTTCATTTTCAAGGCTCTTCCATAGGCTTATCCCTGCCCTCCTTATCACCTCTCATGTCTTACTGAGATGTCAGCTCCATCCACCAATTCACTAGCCATGATTACCTTTCCAAAAGCATCTTTGAGCTCCTTGCTCCAATAAAGCCTGATGCTCATGGATGGAGTTCTCCATAAACTTCTACAAAGACAGCTTCATTTTTCATCCTTAGAACCAGCCTCTGCTGTAATGCCTACAATAAAATTTGGCATTACTTATGTATTTAAATAGCTGTGATCGTTACCTTTCATGCTATTCTTAATGGTCTCATTATTCCCTTGTGTTTTCTGCCTGTCTTCTGTATTCACTTGTCTTTTATACTTAGATTGTAGAATAACAATTAATACAATCCATACAAATACACATGTAAACAGTATATCTCAAGTTCCTCTTAAATAAAAGTGAATTAGCTCAACAGCCAAATAGGACCTTGGCTAATTTGTACCTAGATGCCTCACTGTGTCACTTGCAGGGATAGTAAAATTAAGGTCATTGCATCTGGTTCACCAATAATTCAGACTTCAAGGAATCTGTTGGGGTTTTTTATTTTGTTTTTGTTTTCTTTTTTAAGAACTCCATCGCATTAAGCTGCTTTGCTCATAATTGTGTAACATTTTATAGCAGTGGTTCTCAACCTTTTTCTCAAGGCATCGCTCAGAAAATGCCAGTGCTTAGTTTTCATTTGTGTTTTGATTGCAGAAAAATAAGACAGCAATTCTTCTGTTGCAGAGAACTCAAAAAAATGCAGAAGGTCAGAACGTTTTTAACACTATGAATTCCTACTTGAAATCTCTGAATTTATCTTGTGAATCACGTTTGCTCAACTAACAGCGCTAACATTGTGTGGCATCCTTTAGCACCTCTGAAAGGTTTTCAAGGTACCCCATTGTGCTGTGGCACCCTGTGTTAGAGGCTCAGAGGGAGCTGGGGGTGGTGCAGGCACTAAGGCGCATAGTTGACTAGCCTGGAGTTCACATGTTTGAGGCCATAGCAGAAGCACTCACAGCATGGCCCTGTCAGATTTCAATGGATTTGTGAATTCTGCTAAACCCCTTGTCACAAGAACACGGAAAGGAAAGGATAGGCTCAGAATAAATTTTCACGCTATCATACACTGGAGAAACATGAATAACTGAAATAATACTGCTGCTGTTTCATACAGTTGTGTTACATTTTTGGGACAAGTAGAAAGGAAGAATCTCCCAAATGAAGTACTGGTTCTTGCTGCTACTCAGAAAAATGTATGACCTTGCCATCAGCACAGAGAAACAGGAGTTAAAAATGGAGCACAAACTGCTTTTCAGTCACCTTTCATTCATTTCCTTCCCATTCTACCCTGTGTCCTGTTGGACTATTCTGACAAACTCCTGAGAGGCACTTTCTCCCACCCCTCACGGTCATTACTTACCTGACTTGCATTTGACACTCTTAACTTTTTCAAGTCCGAGCTGTGACCACCTTTACTCCTCGCCTAGAAAACTGTCACTGGAATGAGATGGGAACAGGCAACCTCCTGGACAAAGCACCGCATGGGCTCCGAGGTGATTTGGATGATATTCCTAGCTAAACCATAGGTTTCCTGTGGGAGCTCAGGGCACATTCAACCAATTTTTGTGTTTCATCTGTCCAGTGGTACCATGGGGTTCTACTTCTCTGCCCCCAAGCATGTTGTAAGGATAAAATCTATTAACAATTGCTAGGTTCCCAGATACCTTGGTGAATAAGGGTCACACAAGTAGCTGCATAAATTAAACCTGGGGTTGATTATTCAATCAACACAATAGCACCTGTGAGTCTTTTTAATAAAAACCCCCATATATTTTAAAGTGTCCCTGAAATGAGATTTATCTGTCACAGAGGTTTTCCTGTTTTATACAGTTGCACCAAAGACCTTGGAAGAGGAGAAACAAGTTTTGTTTTCAGTTGTGTTTTGCCATAAAGAAAATGCAGGGGAAGGAGCTGGGTCCCGAGAGACAATCCCATTATCAGGCCACTTCTGTCAAAAATATCAGCACTCAGACAATTAAAAAAATGATATTTAAAATTACCTACTTAGGGCTCTAAGTCAACAGCCACTAAGGTGAAAGAGATGTCAGAGCCTTCAAACTTTCTGCCTATTTGGAAAACCAAACCCTTTTGATCCCACCTACATTCTCAGGGATTTTACAGCCAGGAAAAACATGATTTTTGAGTATTTAAGGCTCTAGAATACAAATAGAGAGCAAAGGGCCTGTTCATCAGGGCAAAAAAAAATAAATCTGTTCTTGCAGCTGCAGACATATAGGCTAAACGGACCCTGAGTGCACTGCCGAGCATTAGACCACGATTGCTTTGCTGTTCTGTCTCCAGAATTGTGATGATAAAGAATGGACCTAGTGGGGGTCTCCTCAAGATTGACCCAAAGCTCTATTTGAGATGAGAGGTACAGTAGGTAATTGGAAGGCCAGAACCAATAATGAGATATAATGCATTATGCACATTACACAGCAACTGATGAACTGAACTTGGGAAAGCTTGTGCAAGCTTTCCCAAGCTCGGGAAAGCTTGTGCTCTCGCTCTCTCTCTATCTTATCTAGTTAAGTCTATAAAAATAAATACCTACCCTGCATTCAAGCTTTGATTGGCCAGGTCATTACTAAAAAAAATGGCAGCAGACTGTGCCAGCTGAAAAGTTTTAATGCTCCTCTAAAAACCTTGTTTGAACCTTTTAAATGACTGTGGTGCAAGACCTGAAGTTGTTAAAGTTATGGTATGTTGCTTTCTTCCAACAGTTTATTTTTTCTCTGTAGTATATATTATTCCCCGTATTTATGATACTAATCATTCTCTTTAGTCTGTACCAGTTTCAAAACCAATTAGTCCTTTCAGAAATCCTGCATAGCTGCAGCTTTTTCCCTATGAATGGAGATAGCAAAATTCCCTTATAAGATAAAAGGGTTTATTTTCTCCCCATCCCACTATGATTCAGCTATTTAGATGGAATCCTTTCACGAGCCTTTCTGCTCTAGCAGTCTCACAATTAATCCATGATGATTCTTCCCAAAGATGCATTGCCATGTCAACACATTTGATTTTTAAATGTGTTCTCATTTTAAATTCTAATATCTCAGATACTTGAGCACATGTGACTGACTATAATCATGAATGAATAATCATAGTCTCACAAGGCCCAGTCACAGCTGGAACCCAATCAGAATGAACTAAACCATTCCACAGTGGTGAAAGTGCCTTTGAGCAATGATGGACCAAAACAGTTTGCCAGGTTTTAGATCCACGGTGTCTATTCCATGATTTACTAACCCAGTACTTCCAACCTACTGCTCTTGAGGTGACTAGAGTAGATCAGACCTCTCATCATAGATTCATAGATGCTAGGGTCAGAAGGGACCTCAATAGATCATCGAGTCCGACCCCCTGCATAGGCAGGAAAGAGT
>NW_005842610.1:382943-438880 GCF_000455745.1 Alligator sinensis
CCAGTGCCTTCAGTACCCTTGGATGGAGCTCATCCGGGCCTGCTGACTTAAACGCATCCAGTTCCTCCAAGTGACTCTGCACCATCTTAGGGTCTACGCATGGTAGTCTGGCACCCTGCTGCTGCCTCTCTACAACCCCAGTGAGAGACTTGTCGTGCCCCTCGCTTAGGAACACTGAGGCAAAGAACTCATTGAGGAGTTCAGCCTTGTCCCCCCTGTCCATCACCAATTGCTTCTGCTCATTTAGTAGGGGTCCTATTCCACCCTGGGCCTTCCTTTTACTCCCTATATATCTAAAAAACAATTTCTTGTTATCCTTAACTTGGGATGCCATCCTCAGCTCCATGGTAGCTTTGGCCCGTCTAACTGCCTCCCTACAAACGCGGGTCTGAGTCATGCTGGCACACACAGCCATTAGGCTTCTGTTAAATAATTTGTTTTGCCTCAGACACCAGTCAGTGTTTCCAAAATGTTATCTATTTGCCCTTCACTTTCACCATTCATAATATGAGGATAATGCTACTGACCTCTCTTGTAAAGTTCTTTGAGATCTACTCATGAAAGGTGCTAGACAAAAAAATGGTAGTGGTGGTGGTGAGGATTGTGGTTGTATAGCACAGTCTTCCATTAACCCAAAATGCAATCAGATGGTAACATTCAGTCCCTGCCAGTCTAGTCAGGGGGAGATCCTGCGCTCCATCTCTTAATCTTCTTGACCTTCAAGTACAAGATCCTTGATCATTTCATCTGTGGGAACATAGTACCAGAACCCCATGACATCCTTCCTTTGGAAGTTACCTAATTCCACAACCCCACCTTGCTCCCTTGGTCCTTAGGAAAGTGAGAGCAATCATAAGACACAGCTCTTCTTGTATCCACAGCAGCAAAAAACATGCACACTTGGAGAACATGAACTTAAGGTTGAGAGGCTGGAAATAACAAGAGGAGGTAGAAAAGGTTCTGTCAGCCATTTCAATTGAGGAGATGCCCTTACTGCAAGTTTGTTATATAAGGGCACCTTGTTAGTTCTACGGCACCTTTTTGATGACCAGATATTAATGGTTTCTTCACATTTGACTTCTGCCATCAGCCACCATATCTTAATCAAAAAGCTGCACTAGATAACACATGGGCCCCTTACCTAGGAAAAAAGTAACTGCACTCTAGATATAAATTAATTCTCAAAGTTTCTGTATAGTGCATGAATCAAACAAGCTATGACTTGGCACTGCATTTTTAGATTTTACTTTAAACAGGAAAATGCCACCATTCTATCAGCATTACCTGTTAGCATGTCAGATGGTACTAAGAAATTGAATCCTCACAACATTCTCAACCTGTATCAGGCTTTTAATCAAATTTGTATTGTTTCTCTTCCACCCTTATCTTCTGACATTTAAAAACTAATTTACTTGAATAACACCATCCTTTTAAGTACTCCAAATGTGCCTTATCACACCTGAGCAGAGAGGATGGAAAACATGTAGAGTGTCATTCAACAATTTACCAGCCTCATATATGTGGAAGGGAACCATGCAAGGCAGTGACAGGACTTTTATCACATAAACTGAGAAACTGAAAAATGTGTAGGTTTATGCTATTATCTTTCATATTTGGAGAGAGATGGAAGAAGCACACTTTCAGCCCTGAAATGACTGAACTTATAAAATAAAAGCTGGAGGGCTGCCTCTTCATTAGCATGGTCTGTCACAGATTGTGTCACTATTTAAAATAATAGCCTTGGCTAGCCACAAACTGACATCAATTGAATCTGTAGTGGATTGCAGAGAGTCTGAATGCAGCCAGATTGGTCCAGCACTAGCTGAAGGCAGTGGAAAGGACTCCTGCTAACTTCATGGAGCATTACGGCTGGCCCTTGATCCTGGATACCAACTAGAGATGCAACACAATTTGTTTGGGTCTAAGACAATGATGGTGATACTGATGTGGTTCAAATGAATATAAAGAGTGCCTTGCTACTACTTGGAATATTAAACCTTGCCAATTTAAGGACTGTCAGACTTACGTATAAATTTGTGAGCTCTCCTTCCATACGGTAGAGTATTTCCCCATTTGAGTCCCACTAAAAGAGTTTCAAACAAATCTTCCACTGATACTAATAGTATATACTTAAAACACAAGGGTAGAAATTCTGGTCCCACTGCAATGAATGGCAAAACTCCAACTGACTTTACCTTGGGCCAGGACTTCAAATAATAAATCAGACAGGATTAAAATATCTTTGTGCTTAAAGATATATGCAAGTTAGCTACTGAGGCTAAGGAGGGAATTTCCTGGGAAAAGTTATTCCAATACCATCTGGTGCTGGTCATGGTTGGTGTCAGGGTACGAAAGCAATGGACCCCACATCTGAGCCAGAATGGCAATCCCTACATAACTAAAAGTTAAGAGAAAATTATTAGAGCCAAAGCCATTTTATTCCACATAGCAGCAACAGAGAGAACACAAAATCTGAGCTGTTTATTAGTATTTTTAAAAATCAATCAGTTTAGCAATCTTTTATTAGAATATTAGAATTATTGTACCATGTCTTCCTGCATGATTCCCATTTTGCAACAAAAACAAACAGGAGCTTAATGAATACTGATACAAGAAGCCAAAGAACACTTGTGGGCAGACTTCAGCTTGAGCAGCATAACATCATATAATATGCACTTTGCAGTTACACTTAGACCTGATTTGCATAAAAGCTTCTTATTACCATTTTTTTAAAGTTTCAAACAGTAAACAGTTAGTTAGGCAGGGCTGCTTCTATCTACAAATCTGTTACACACGTACTTTTAACAGAAGTCTGCAATTTGGGTGGAAATAAAACCGATACAGAGCAGAAAGTTTAGACTCAACAGGATTTAACATTTTCAATATAGTACAGTCTTTAAAACGTACATGTACATTTATGCATTATCCTCTGTCCCATATACACATAACTATTTCCATGGCACACAAGCAGGAAAGGTAGTTAGCAGTAAACTGCAGATTTAAGACGACCAAGTGCTATAGTATTTCGAAGAAATCTGAAGTTGTTGCTGACAAGGAGCACAATCAGAAACGTGGCAGGTTGAGACACAAACAGAACACCTGAAAGAGAGCTCTACAGAGGAAGTCATTTGAAATGCAACAATTTTTGGGGTCCCACAAGACCCAGGATTTATTCTGCACATTTCTGAATGCCACCTACTGGCACTTGACCTATAAATTATTTACACATATACAGATAAATAAGAATATAATAACTGCCATTTACTGGGTCAGTCTATAGGTCTAATTTGCCCAGTATCCTGTGTCTCACAGTGGTAGAGTGGATGCTGAAAGGGAGAGTGAACAGGGTACTTTTTCCACTGTTCCTCACTCACTTGCAGCCTCTAGCATTTAAGGTCTGTGTTCAGAGGCTGTAGCTTTCACTCCTGTGCTCAATACCTGCTGGTGCCCCTTTCCTCCAAGAATTTGTCCAACCCCTTTTTGAATATGGCTAAATTGTCAGCTTCCACAACATCTGCTGGCAATGAGTTCCACACTTTAATTACATGCTTTGTGGAAAAAAAATTCTTGTTAGTTTAATCTTACTGCCTATGAAATCCATTTTGTGACCCCTAGCTCTTGTACTGAGAGACACAGTAAATAATAAACCCTTACTTACTCT
Source organism: Alligator sinensis (assembly GCF_000455745.1). NCBI lineage: Eukaryota > Metazoa > Chordata > Crocodylia > Alligatoridae > Alligator > Alligator sinensis. The sequence goes on from NW_005842610.1 coordinate 386,605, forward strand.
CTCTTCACCATTTAGTATTTTATAAAACCTAAAGAGCGCTCATTTAACACCAGTTGCAAGGCAGAATAAAACAACACTCCTTCCCCAACTTGCCTTTTCCCTATCCCAGCCTAGGTGCTGTGACTAAGGGCTAGATCCAATAAAGGACTTAGCACCTACAAACTTAGGTTCTGCATCCCCAATCTCTTCTGGGGCCCAGAGTGGAATCTAGAACCCAGAAATGCTGAAGCTCTCTATGCAATCTGTGGGGAGACTGACGCACCTCAGAAGTGTTGGACTATGGCTAAACAAGGAGCTGCCAAGAGCTAGCCAATAGGAAATGCCAAGCACAGGAATGTCTGAAGTCTGACTCCTCTCTGAAGCTTGAGTACCTGAGTCCTGGCTGCAGTGGCTGGTACTGCCACTCACTTTGGATCAGGACCTGGAGGCATCTCCCCGCCTCCAGTGGCTAAGGCACTCCTGGGAAGTGGGGGATGTGAGTTTGAACCCCTGCAGGCTGAGAAAAGTACTGAATCTAAATCACTCTAGTGTTTAGGCCACTCAAAAAGGGAAGTCGGGCCTTTGGTCCAGTCCCAGCTCTCAGAATAATTCCTGTTTTATCCAATGACACTTTAATGTAAATAGTGAATAGTCCTAGAAAATCTAGTCTTAGTGAATAGTCCTGAAGCCCAAGACTCCCACTTTGGGAGAATGCTCTAACCACTGGAATTCAGATTAAGGTGTCTTCTTGCATGACTCCTTTTCCCTGGCCCTGTGTGTCCTGTATTATTTTCCTATGGGGATAAAGGGCAACCTCATTTAGCCCAGTGTATAGCATGACACTCTCATGGGAGCTGGGAGATCTGGATTTGAACCCTGTGGCTGACAAAGGCATTTCATTCCTCCCACTTCCTGGGTGAGTGCTTAAACCTGTAGCATATTAAAGTAGACAGCCACCACTATCACCACCCTTTCACTTGGGCGCATGTTTTAAGTAGAAAGCAGCCATTGTTGCATTTTTTGAGGGATTCAATACACCCTCATATATCTGGTAGGTATGTTTGGAGCACAGCTACCAGACTCACCCTGTGGAGCTTGTCTACACAGCAGCAACAGCATTAAAGAGTTCCAGAACACACTCCAAATCTGTAAGTTCATAAGTGAGACCACTCTGCCTACTCTCAGGCATGCCAGAGGGCTTGAGAGCAGGTGGAGGGAGGCAGGGCTCAGCACCAAGACTTATCACTATTGCAATGGACAGATCCCCAGAGAACTTAGTACTGTTCAACTGAGCTTCCCAAGTAGCTTAGGTGAGAGCTAGGCACAAGATGAGGCAGAGCTGCACATGCTGAGGGAACTTTCAGGTCAGAAAGGGAGGCTCCAGAATCAGGGGACTCTACTGAGGATCACAGTTTTGTAGTGGGGTACTTCAGTTGACCCAAGTCTTCTCTGTGATGTTTAAGTCCTTTTTTGGATCTGACCCTAAAGCTAATTCCGTAAACACTTGTGCAGGTGCTTAACTTGAAGCTTGGCAGTACTCTTTTGAGTTCAATACGAGAAGCTTGTGAATGTTTGCAGGATTTGGATATAACACAATTGGGGCTTTATTTTAAACCCACCTACTGAATCATTAGCTCATGTGTTTTCCTCTGGAGTTTACCTTTTTGATCACTGCTGGCTTTGCATAAATTACAACATCACTGCACAAGACATGCATAAGGCAACCCTGTTCTGGCTCAGTATCATGCACACAGATCAGTGTGCCTTGAAATTCTCTTGTGAATGGACAAATTTATATCTAAAAATGAGTAATAAGTAAGTCATTTAACGAGAAGAGCAATTCTTTGGATCAACATTAGAACATATTTATTCATACATTCATTCATTTTGTGCAGAGGGCACTTTTTACTATAGTTATATAGTGTGTCCATTTGAACTATATAGAAAATGTAGCGATGGTTCCTGTCGCTGGAAATGTCTATATATTTATATTTAATTCATAATTAATATATTATATAGATTTAGTTAATTGATAATTCTATGTAGAAAAATTACCTGGTACCATTCATATATCATCAAAGCTTCTTAGAAATTGTGTAGAAAATTAATAGGAATTTGAAAGCATGTGCAATATTTTGTCTTACCCTTCCCTGGATATAGTGTCAGGCTTCTTGTAGAAAAGGAGGCATTGTCAAAATCGGGAAGATTCATGAAGATTCTTGAAGGCTAACTCCCTTGCCTATTGTGAAACGTCCCATTACACCTATTGGATGAAATAAATAGCTTTGTTTCCTCTGCCTTGGGGAGGACAGCAGACCAAATATGCCTACTTCTCTCCTAGCAAAACAAAATAAAGGAAAGCTTTAGAAAAATCATGGATGAGAAATAACCCATCAAGGAAAAGAGTAGCTTTTAACAGTAATTAGGTCCTTCCAGGAATTTCTTGCCGGACCAGTTAGCACCTGATTTAAAATACTGTAAACTGTCCAGATCTGGAGAGGCCTTTGTGGACCCCAGGGTCTTCTGCTGGTCCTTAATATGTTCCTATCCTAAGGGCTGTAAGATATCGTATTTTTGTAACCTGCACAGAAAAGACACAGAAAGATCAAGCAAATTTAACAATAACATAATTAGTGAAGAAACATACTAAACATAAGCATGAAAATCAGAGCCATGCAGCAGAGCTATGTAATAAAAAAGGTCCATGCATCATTAGCTTCTTTGAAGTAATGCCTTCATGAATTTTTTGATGGGGGGCAGGGGAAGGGAATCTAACCAGAAATAAATGTAAGAAAAAGGGGGAAATGTCAGGGAAGAACAATTCATTACATTAGTGCCCCTTAGAACAAAAGAACCCTAATGACATTCAGGGCCTGTCTTCACTGAACTTTCAACTATGTTCAAAAACTAAGTTTAACTTGGTTTAAAAAGCAGCTCTAAACCAGACGGTGTCTTGTTTTCTTGCATTTTAAGTGTTCAGGGGACTGGGCCTTCAGTTTAGGTGGCCAATAGAGAATAACATGTTGTAAAATAGCTAACAAAAGATCAAACTGGGGGCCAGCTTTAAAAAAGCTATGACTTAATGCAGGTTAGACAAGGCAGGGCCAAAAGCGGCAGAGGCAAGAATGTTTGAAAACAGTTTTCACAGGGAGTTGAAAGTGTAGTGCAGACAGGACCCTCTATTATAACCAGAGCTGCCATTCACTGAGTAAAGGATTTTGTAGAACATTCAATCACAGCCAGTACTTCAGATGACAAATGTCATTTCTTTTTATCACAGAGACGTGCTATATAGAGCACAAACTGTGGGTTTTTGGTTTGTACAACTAATTACAGATTTACAAGTCAATGAGACGAAATGTTTAGCATCCTTAGGGATAGCTTCAGTGACAGTCTGCCTAGATTTTTCACAGATTCACAGAGGTTTAGGGCTGGAAGGGACTTCGTGAGATCATTGAGTCCAGCCCCCCTGCTCTGGGCAGGAAAGACTGCTGGGGTCAAAGAGCCCCAGCAACGTGCATGTCCAGCCTCCTCTTAAAGATCTCCAGGGTAGATGCCTGCACCACCCCCGCTGGGAGTCTATTCCAGAGTCTGGTCAAATGAATCATGAAGAAGTTTTTCCTTATATCAACTTCTTCTAGGGGTTTATGACCGTTGCTCCTGGTTTTTCCCTGGGGTGCTTTGGTGAACAGTTGTTTGCCTAGCCCCTCATGCTCACCCCTGATATATATGTAAACTGCCACCAAATTCCCCCAAAGTCTTCTCTTTTCTAGGCTGAACAGTCCCATATCTGTCAGTCTTTCCTTGTATGGCTTCTTCTTCAGGCCTCTAATCATATGAATGGCTCTTCTCTGGAATCTCTCAAGCCCCTCCACATCCTTCTTAAAGAGTGGCACCCAGAACTGGATGCAGTGACCTCGCCGATGCAAAGTAGAGCAGGAGAATAACTTCTTTAGTTTTGCTTGAGATGCATCGATTGATGCATGCCAGCATATTGTTTGCTCTGCTAACTGTAAAATCACTCTGGTGGCTCATATTAATTTTAAGGTCAATTTTGACCCCCAGCTCCCTTTCGGATGTGGTGATAGTTAGTGTAGCACCACTGAGCCTGCAGGTGTGTTGCGGATTTTTCCTCCCTAGACGGAGCACTTTACACTTCTCAGAGTTAAACAGCATCTGGTTCTGGTCCATGCATCTAACTCATCTGTCTAGGTCCAGCTGGATCGTCAGCCTACCCTGATGTGTAGCCGCAGTTCCCCACAGCTTAGTATCATCAGCAAACTTTGCCAGTGTGCTTTTCAACGCCACATCCAGATCATTAATGAAGATGTCAAAAAGCACTGGTGCAAGTACCAAAACCTGGGGGACCCCTCTGGCTACCTTCTGCCAGGTCAACACAGATCATCTATTAGCACTCTCTGGGTCTGACCCCACAGTCAGTTCCCCACCCACCTGACCATTGAATTGTTGAGACCGTTGTCCCCTAGTTTTACCTTGAGAGCCTCATGGGACACCAAGTCAAAGGCCTTCCTAGTGTCCAAGTAAATGGCAACAACCTCATCTCCCTTATGTAGGTGGTGAGTAACCTGGTCATAGAAGATGAGGTTAGTCAGACATCACCTACTCACAAAAAAACCCCCATGCTGGCTGTCATTCAGAATTTTGCCTTCTCCTAGCTTATTGCATATGGACTCCTTGAGAAATTTTTCAAGGATTTTTCCTGGGATTGAGGTCAGGCTGATTGGCTTGTAGTTCCCCGAGTCCTCTCTCCTTATTGAAGTCAGCTTTTTTAAAGTCAAGAATTTGTACCTTACTGACAGATTTCCCAGCCCTATGGCAGACACTGAAAACAATAGTGTCATGGTCACTGTCACCTAGGTTACCCTTTAGCATCAAATCACTCACCAGGTCGTCCTCCTTGGCCAAAACTAAATCTAGGAGCACAGTTCCTCTCATTGGCCCATATGCTTCCTGAGACAGGTAGAGCTCGTTGATATCAATCAGGAATCTATGTGACCAGTCAGATGTGGCCGAGCGTTCTTCCCAGGAGATGTCTGGGTAGTTAAAGTCGCCCATGACGACCATATCCTGTGCTCTTGCAGCCTCTTCCAGTTCTCTCTGCACCTAAATAGATGTTTGCAGAAGCTCTGATTGGAACTTCTGCAAATATTTCTATGAATCATTAGAACAAGTCATTTTTTTAAGGAAAATGTATTTCATTGAAAAATTCACTGTTTCCCTATTTTTTAATAATTTATTTTAGATTATTTACTGTTTTTGAAATGAGAAATCTTACTTTTGAAATAATTTTTAACATATTTGACTAAGTCGACACAATCATTTTCTAAGTATTTATTTTGAATGGATGAAAAACGGAAACTTTGAATCAAAAAGATTCATAGAAATTATTATTTCAGCTGTCAATGTTTTTAATGAAAAATCTGAATCAGCTACTGAAACCAGGTATTTGATAAGCTTAAGAAATAAAATGTCATAAAAGAGCTGTGATATTTGGTAAGGAGGCAGCTAATAGAAAAGTCAGTGACATTTGTAAAGAAATCCGTTAATCATTTCACTAAAACATGCTCCCTTCATGCAAGAAATAGAGGGTTGGGTTTTGGTTTTGCCATTTAAAAATGGTTAATGAAACTACAGACTTCTTGAATATATGGGTACAGCCAACTTGTGCAAGAAGAGCTGGTTTACAAATTTCAGTCTCAGGAGTGCTCCAGCACTGCCTTGCTGTGTCAACAAATGGGGTATCAGAACTTCCAGGACTGGAACAGTGTGAGCGGGGCATGGAGCAGTGTGTCAAGTTTTCATTTATGATAGGGTTAGATAGTCTAGCCTTATTTAACTACATGCTAAAAGGAATGACTTAACACTGACAGCTGGTTTGAAAAACCTCCACCAGAATGAAATTTTAACCAAATATGGAAAAAGTTCCATGAAATGCTTGCAGTTTCTTTCCCCCGCTAATTTTCTTGCCAACTCTGTAGGCTAAACTCAGAAGCTGATAGCAGTTCCTACAATGTTAAGACTTAAAACCTTCAAAAATGTTGGACTAGTTTAAAATCATTAAGATAATTACTGAAACAAAACAAACCAAACATTACTGACACTGATTATTGGAAGGTGAGTGTCCCAGGGGGACACAAACAGAGGTCCCGAAACACTCTCCCATGGTGGAACCTGAGGCTGGGGTGAGCTGCAAGAAACAAGAACCCAAAATCTCTAAGAAGGGGGCTTACTTACCTCCCTTAGGAAAAGCCGTGCCGCACTGAGAAGAGCCGCTGGCACGGTTCATCAGCCGCATTTATTTGCGGCTGGGAGCAGTGCCGGCAGATGACGATCCATCACCTGGTCATCCTGAGGGCTGGTATATGGCTGGGGTGTAGGGGAGGTGGAGCCCCAAGAACACTCGCAAAGGGAAGTGCCCAATCCGTGAGATCCCCCGAGGGGGAGTCCCGCTACTGAAAGGAAGACCAAGTCGTGGCAGGAGAGTGTTGGGGCCTCCCCCAGGGGCAAATGCAACCCAACATCCAAGTCATGGGGATTTGCCCTGCTGTCTGAACTGGGTATGCGCTCTAAGGCTGCTAGAGAGTGCCTATACCAAACCAGGGGGGTGCAAAGTGGTGCATTGGCAGGGAACCTGCAATGAAACCCGACAGAAGTCAAAGACCCCGCAATGCAGCCAGCAGCAATGACCGCTCCCGATCTCTTGGGCCAAAACCCACAGGCCCTTACCCAGATAATAGATACACAATAACAGATGATGGACAGGCAATATGATTGGCTACACCATAGTCTCACTGCTTTCAAGATGCCCAAAATGACCCGGGATGATGACCCAGAAGCGTATATCGAAGCCTTCGAACACCATGCCCTTATGACCAGCTTAGAGAAGTGGTACTGGGCCAGTCAGCTGGGAGCCCTCATCGTAGGCAAGGTGCAGGCAGCATATCGGGCCTTAGCCTGAGACGAAGCCTGGAACTACGAGCAGGTTAAGGCTGCCGTCTTATACCGGCTCAAGATTAATCTAGAACATTACATGAAACATTTCTGAGCTAAGAAGGCCCCTGACAAAAAATGACCCCGGGTCCTAATGCAGTTGCTACAGGACCTTCTGAACAAGTGGGTGAGCCTGGCCAAATATGACCGCGAGGCATTGGCTGACCAAATATTCCTGGAGCAATTCCAGAATGATCTTGACGAACGGACTCAGCAATGGGTCTGGCAACACTCTCCGACCAACTGCAAAGAAGCCTTAAGATTGGCAGAGGCTTTTGCCGCGTCTGAGACAGTATATAGCTGGGAGAAACCTACAGCAAACCCCGGAAATATGCATCCACAGGAGGCAGAGAAAAGGCGGAACCCTATCAAGAGTATGCCTAGAGAGGTGGTCTGTTTCTGGTGTGGAAGGACAGGACACTTTTCATGGGAGTGTCTGAGCAGCCCCACAGAACGTTGGAAGCCTGAAAGTTCCCTGAAGGGACAGACTGAGAGACAGAGGGAAACAAATGCTGGCAAACCTACGGACTACAGCTATGCCTCCGGGGGAGACAGCGCAGTGTGGAGTCATCCCATCAGGAAAGTGTGGGTGGGAGGCCGTCCCATTCAGGCCACGTTAGACTCCAGGTGTGCCCAATCACTGGTGTAGGCTGACCTCGTGCTACCCTGAATGGGCAACCGGATAGCCCCAGTGAGGATGGCTTATCTCCATGGGGAGACGGAAAGGGTTGAACACTGGTGGGTCCGACTGCGAGTCATGGAGCTATTAGTGAGCTATTAGTGGGGTTGGTCCCACACCTGGCGTGCGATATGTTGTTGGGATGTGATTGGACCCTGATCTATGACGCCCTAGAAAGGGTACGAGATGCTGAGACTAGGCAGCGGCGACTCCAGGACCATGTTGGATGGCTTGGAGAACTTGAATCTGACATGGAGTCAGTAGAGGACACGGAGGAAGTGGACTTACACAATGTAATCAGCGGGACCGAGTTCTGGAAAGTGCAAGAAGATGAAGAACTTCGAGGAATCAGGACACAAGTCCTCAAAATTGGGAATGACCAACCAGAGGGCAATGCCAGGACCCCACGATACGAGGTAAGGGAGTGCAGTTACTTTACCAGGTCCAGGATGGGAGGCAGGGAGGGCAGGAAGAAGCCCAGTTGGTAGTACCCACCCAGTTTCGCCGACTGGTGTGGCAGTTGGCCCACGCAAACCCTATGGGAGGGCATCTGGGCTGGGACAAAACGATAGCCAGCGGCCCGTTGGTTTTTTTGGCCAAGGCTGGGAGAAGACATCGCCCGACAGTGCGCAGCGTGGCCACAATGTCAGAAGACCCAAGAGGACCGCCCTGCCCGCGCACCACTCTAACCATTACCTGTTATTGATGGGCCCTTTTCCCGGATAGCTATGGACATAATGGGGCCCCTACCCTGGAGTAGCGCAGGGCACCAATACATGCTGGTAATCATTGATTACGCTACCCAGTACCCTGAGGCTATTCTGCTCTGTGTGGTGACAGCCCCATGTATTGCAGAGGAATTAGTAAAGTGGATCGCCTGGGTAGGTATACCCAAGGAAATTTTAACCGATCAAGGGCAAAATTTCATGCCTGGCATACTACAAGCTGTGTATCGCACACTGTGGATAAAGCACCTAAAAACCTCTGTGTACCATCCGCAAACCAATAGCCTGGTCGAGTGCCTCAATGGCACGATAAAGAGGATGTTAAGATGGCGTATAAAGGGGGATCCCTGGAGGTGGGACCTGTTGGTCCCTTTGGTGTTGTTCACAATCCAAGACATGCCACAGGATTCATCAAAGTACTCGCCATTCGACCTCATCCTAGGACGCTGACCCCAAGGACTGCTACAGGCACTTCAGGAAGGGTGGGAGCAGGATGCCAGGCAGACAAGGACCCTAACCACCTACCAGCAAGAATCCAACAGTGCATACAGAGGGTGCAAGACCTGGCCATAAGCAACCTCCAAGAAGCTCAGCAACGACAGAAGGCTAGATATGACTGTCACAGGGCACTAAAGTGCCTGCTCCTAGAAGAGCAGAAACTGCGTGGGGAGAGCCCTAGGAGACAGCCAGAAGCCCAGGTGCAAGTTATCAGGGCAACAGGCTAGAGAGCAAATTTGCCTGCACCTGGACCTGTCAGCTGACTGGAAAGGACACGGCCCTGGGCAACCATAGAGCGGGAGTGTTTGGTGATCCAATGGACCACGTAACATTTCTGCTACTATCTGATGGGGAGGGAGTTCAAACTTATAACGGACAACGCACCCCTCCAATGGTTAAGCAGGGCCAGAACTGATAATGCCCAAATAACCAGGTGGGCCCTGGCCCTGCACCCTTTCAAGTTTCAAATACAGCATTGTCCCGGGAAAAATAACATTGGGGTGGATTTCTTATCCTGGTGCAAGGCCGGAGAGAGACCGCCAAACATAGCGAACCAGACGAGGAAACGAGACACAAGGTAGGAAACCGAGCCAAAGACTCAGAGCACGCCAAGGCATCTTAAGGGGGCCGTTGTGACCCAGGGGGACACAAACGGAGGTCCTGAAACACTCTCTCATGGCAGCACCCAAGGCTGAGGTGAGCTGCAAGAAAGAACGCAAAATCCCTAAGAAGGGGGCTCACTTACCTTCCCCAATAGACCCACAGGGAGAGGAGCGGAGGCAGCTCCATGGAACGTGATGTCCTGAGGGCAAGGTCAGAATGGACATTGAGGCAGGACTGATCCCACACCCCACAGACACCCAGGGCAAAGAGAGGCACTGAGGGACAGGCAAGAGGGGACCAGAGCAGGAGAGAACATCAAAGAGGCAGACCAGCAATCCATCACCTGGTCATCCTGAGGGCTGGCGTATGGCTGGGGTGTAGGGGAGGTGGAGCTCCAAGAATGCCTGCAAAGGGCAGCGCCTGATCTGCGAGATCCCATGAGAGAGAGTCCTGCTACAGAAAGGAAGACCAAGTCATGGCAGGAGAGTGTTGGGGCCTCCCTCGGGGGCAAATGCAGCCCAACATCCAAGTCGCGGGGACACCCCCCATTGTCTGAACCGGGCATGCGCTTTAAGGGTTCTAGAGAGTGCCTCTACCAAACCAGGCAGGTGCAGTGAGTAAGGGAGATTCCAGATCCCAGCCCTGCACTGAGCTCCATTAGACAGGCTTCCTTGAAGTCAATAAAACTGTATGGGCACTGTTGACAGATGCCAATGAATAGTAAATGTCTATAGGAGTATCACACACAAGAAAAAAATCCAGGCAAGAGAAGGTTTTGATACCCATGAAAGGTTATGCACCCCGCCCTCCCCCATGTGCAATAATATCTTTAAAATAGGTTTGTATTATTACGAACACAGAAATTTAAGTTAACAGCCTTAAAAGAGTCTGGTTTCCAACTTGTATGATACTGAAATAGTTCTTCAAAGCCAAAAGGTATTCACATTCATGTATTTTTACTGATTCATTTTATATATCTATTCTGGAACCCAGGCATCATTTATCTTATTAGAAAGCTTCATTTTAAAACCATGCTAATGGTTAAAAATACCCATAAGCAGGCTCAATTTAAATGCACAGCAAATTACAGTACATTCTCCAGCAAATTACTTTCCTTCCATCTGTTAATCTTCAGGGTGCAAAACTGAGTTGTGTGTCATAGGCAAAGTAATTTTACAAAAACATTGTTGGAGAAAAACAGCCCTTTTATCTGTAAATGAATTGAATGCAATAAACAATAAATGAGGGGAAATGACTGAATAAAGGAAAGGATTGTGCTACCTTTCCCCCTCCATTGCTTTATACATAATCTAGCAAGTGACAAAAAAGTAGACAGAGGAATCTGAACAAAACACTTTGCTACCACAGGTTAAATGTTTGAGAAAATAATTTAATGCCTACCTTTCCACAAACATTTTCCATTCCATGGGAACAACATACACAGACTACCAAATATTTTTAGCGTGACCTTTTTACTTACTCTTCCTATTTGCTTTAAAATTAGTTGATTATAATTATGCAGCACCTTGTCATTTTAAATTTGCACTTTCCCCTTACCAAAAGAGATTACTTAATTGCATGAAAACTACTGATCTGAATTTAAATCTCTACTTCTGCTTTTAGAAATGGAAGAATAACTGATGAGAAAAAAATAGTGATAGCTGGGTGAGGAGCAGGGAACAGGTCAAAGACTGCAAGAAAGACATGTGAAAAGATCTTGCCTGAAGTATGCAAGACCTACTGTTAAAAAGAAGGCTGCTCATGGTGATGTGGGGTGGGGGGGACCGTCATCCACTGTTCACTGTCCAAAAATACCCCAAACAAACAAACAAGCAAGAAAGTCATAATGAGCAAAAAAGGGCTCTTGGCAGAATGGCCTAACAGGACAACTTGACTCTACAAAGATGACTGCAGAGATTTCAGACAGAATTGCATCAGTACCTTGCAACCATAAGAACACAAGGGCTGTGTCCAGACGAGCAGAGGCATGTGCTTGCAGCAGCACAAACAGTAGTGGCACAGATTTGTGCTGCTACTTTGTGCTGCAATACACTCCCCGGCATTCTGTGCTTTGTTGAGGGACAAATTGTTCTGCTTCAGGCAAACTGCCTATGCCCAGCTCCTCCCAACCAGGCTCCATGTGCTGCAGGGAGGGTTGGCTGGGGCATAGGGCTAGCTGGCAACACCATCTCTGACAGTGGCAGCAGTGGATGCTATAAAGGGGAGAGCATTGAACTTATGAACCTTAAAAACGAAGCTTGCCTCTTGCTTCCCCCTTGCTCTCAACACAAATATATTGTACAAGCCCCTTTTTCCAATGCTTCCCCTCTCCATGTGTTCTCTGTTGCAGTGATCCTATTGCCACTCATGGCTGCCTACTTGTATGAGAAGTGCAGTATCTTGCTACCCCTTGCAGAGTCTGGTCAGCTAGGTAATCTACCTAGTAGAAGTAGGTGGCCCCTTGCCTTCCTTTACTCCCTTGCATTGGCGTGCAGTCAGGCTCATGACTGAACCCTAAAGGCCAAATCCTATGAATTTATTAGGCACTTACATGCAATCCTATCCCACCCTGCACAAGTACTGTACCTAAAAAAGTTAAACCAAGATGAGGATGGATCCTTCTCCTGGTCACTGCTCGTTGCAACTCAGTCTACAAGCAACTCAGTCTACAAGCTAAGAAGATGGATGGTATGTTACACAAATAGGCAGGCTAGCACTTTTCCAGGCACTTGAGCAGGATAGAGTAGGATCATATTTAGTGAGATCAGGCCTTTTATGTTTAAAATTTATTATATGCCTCCTATTTATACAAAGACTACCTGCAAGTTTTTATACTGTTCAGAGCACTTAGCAGCAAATACTCAGCTATTATACCTACAAGTCCTCCTGTGTGGTACCATAAACACAATTCAGCATACTTGCTTGATAAACTTTGTGGAAATTTAAGAAAAGCAAGAAGTCAAAGTGAATGAAAAAAAGAAAAATATATTAAAAGGAACTACATTGCAGAATGGATTTTTGATGTGAACAATGAAACATTTCTCATTGCTATTCACATAAGAGTGCTCCTAAGACAAAGTGCAGTAGCCTCTTTTCATATCCCGACATTAGAGCTCCCCACTCAAAAAATTACGTTATAGTCCAGTGACAGATCATTCATCTGGCCAAGGTATTGCAGCACTGTTCTGAACTATGCATCGCAGATGACGTACACAGAGAAGGTTTTTTGTGTGCTAAACTCACTTTGTAGATAATCAAAGTGCATAAGAGAAGGAGAAGTTTTCAGCTTTAGCCAAATTCAAATGAAGTATCTCATATTCTCAAAGATGACCAACTAATCACAAGTATTATTTAAATGAACCCCAGTTTTAAAAATTGCTTCCAAAGACAGTGATTAACATACAGCAGTAAGAGAAAGTCATCAAGGAATATGCATTTTGGAATTGTTCTGGCAAAATGTTCTTCCCATTTTCCCCTAATGGTTGGAAGCCTCCATTTTTAATTATTGAATGGGGATTGAGATAGAACTATCAGAATTTCTACATTTCAACTTGTTTAACATCAGTGAGAGATCTGCTGTGGGACAAGAAAAGCATATATTAAATATATACCTTGGCCCACAGACCATAATTCAAAGGTGAACTTTGATCCTCTCCTCAGAATGGATTTGACATTCCTTTTTCCATTTCCACTTAGTTTAAGAGAATGGTACAGTAGAATTATGCCTTCATTAAAAACTTCCTAAGGTGAAAGGCACCTATGAGAATACCATTAATGCTAAATGAGACAGCTTGCTGTCTCCATTTCTGGGAAACTAAAAATCATAAACCCAAGGATATGGCTTAATGGAACTCATTACAGTTGATGGATTAAAAAAACAAAACAACTGGGATTTTTCTCGGGTCCTAACTGAAAATACACAGTTGTCCAACATTATGTGAACACATTTTTGGGATAAATGAAATAGGTGCAAAGGATGAAGCAAGACTAGATTGGCTGGCAGCAAGGGAAAGCAAAAGAGAACAGAAGAGGAAGGAAGCAGAGGCCTGATTTAGAAAGGCCAAAATGATCTGTTCCCTTATCCCTGATCTAAACCTTTTCGGCAATTTTCTGCATGCTTAACTCTCAGGAGTAAAATGAGATCCAAGTCATCTTAGACAGAGTTCCCCAGCAGTTTCACTGATTAACTAACACAATATAGAAGTTGGGCAAGACAGCAGGCTCACTTTAATACATTAGCTAGTTGAGTTGCAAACCAGGCTGCCATACAATCAGTTTAGCATGCATTAACTATTTTCTGTATCAGACTTTTTGAATAAATAAATAAGCAATGTTCCTTTAAATCTCATGCTAGATCATGCCAAGATTATAACTTTGTCAGGTTTCAAAGAATTACATGTTTGCATTATATCAAAACTGTAGCTTGAATTACAGTTTAGTGGACTAGCTTGAAAAGGCATGAAGACATCCTGTGTTCTAGTACACCTAAAGCAGGGGTATCAAACTCATTCAGCTGCGTGGGCCACATGTGGGTTGCTGGGCCAGTCTGAGCAGGGCCAGCACATGTAAAGCTGGACCAGCCACATGCACTGCATGTAGCGCAGGGGGGCAGTATGGGGCACAGCCTGCATACAGTTACCTGCTGGTCCAGCCCTGCACACTGGTTCTGGCACAGCCCAACCTGGACCAGCCTCAGAGCTGGGCTGGTATGGGTATTGCATGTGGTGCATGCCCCGAACCAACATGCTATGCTACATGCAGCACCCACAATCACAGGTCCAGCACAGGTGTCAGATCAGCAACACATGCCACATGCAGTGCACAAAGTTGTTTCAAGACCCATGGGCCAGGTCATGGAGCTCCATGGACCGGATCTAGCTTATAGGCCATACTTTTGACACCCCTGACCTAAAGAAGCAAGGTTTACCTAATGATAGTCCACAACAGAGTGGCATTTATCTGGATGTACTGAACACAGGAAAGTGCTGAAGTACTTAATTACTTTCCATTTTAATTCACCTTTGTAGTGGGGAGATACATTTCCAAAATCTCTTACAAAAAAATGTACACAAGAGTTGAGAGTCAAGGCCTGAAAATGCTTAGACTAAAAGTCACTGGACTCAACAAAGTGGTGTCTATTAAACATAACGGCCTGTGATATTTACAGTCAGTCCAGATCATCTACCATGTCATGTACCACAACATCTCTTTTAAAGTGAGCTGCAGCCTTTCAAGGAGCCTGGTGTCTAAGAGCTCTGGTCATACAAGGTCTCATTTATAACTGCGAAAGCATTTGCTTAAGCAAGACAATATATACAAGGTTTGTTCAAAAAGTATTGAGACTGAATTCCCCAGTTTTCTGTGGCCAGCACTTGAAGTAAAATTGTTTGCGTCTTGTGTCCCCTTTTGTTATGTCAGTGTCCAGAACAACGCGTGTGCATTAAATTTTGCATGAAAAAAGGCAAGTGAAACATTTGAATGACTTAAAATAGCATCTGGTGATGACACTATGAGCCACGCAAGAGTTTTTGAATGGTATCATCAGTTTAAAGAAGGAGAATCATCAGTCAAAAGTGCTCTTCAACATCATGAAATCTGGCAGTGGTTCACAGTTTGGTTCGAAATGATAGGCGATTGATTGTCTGAGAGAGAGCAGAATTTGGAATTTCTGTTGGTTCATGTCATTCAATTCTAACTGGCGATTTTGGAATGAAATGACCAGAAAAACGACAGAAAAGTGGGTGTCCGACTCCTGGATGCTTCACCACAACAATGTGCCTGCCCACTCAGCATATCTTGTGAAGCAATTTTTAGCCAAATTTTAGCCGAACACTGTATCCCACAAGTGTCACGGCCTCCATATTCACCTGATATGGCCCCATTTGACATCTTTCTCTTCCCTCAACTAAAGAAAACTTTGAAAGGGAGATTTTATGATGTGGAAACCATAAAACAAAATGCAACTGAGCAGCTTTGAGCAATTTATGGAATTGCTAATCAGAGGTACTTCCAACAATAGCAGAAACATTGGGAGAAATGTGCAGCTGCAGAAGGAGCATACTTCAAAGGAGATTAAGCTGAAACCCCTGTAAATAAAATATTTTGTTTCCTACAGCATCAGGCTTGATACTTTTTGAACAGCCCTCGTAGGTTTCCTACCTGTAACTTGCAAACCCTTGCAGAAATTGGGGTCTGCTGGCTCTCTGGCATAACAATCACTGTGCTAGGAACGGTTGTATTCAGTAAGCCTCCCTGGCTGATGCAAGCTTGTATTTCCACTTGTTTCTTTTCTGTTACCTAAAGGCTATTGCTATAAACACACAAACACAATATTTAAGCTAATTTAACCCACTTAATGGATCCTTTAGGTTTAAAAATCAAAAGTGCACTACTTACTATTTCCCTTTCCCTAAACTCTTTCCATCTGTTTTTAGCCATCTTCTTGGTCCTATGGGAACATTCAGAAATGGACAAAGTGTGTATTGTATTGTAGATGCTATCATAAACAAGCTTAAAAACTGAGACCCATGATGCCAATAAACTTCATTTCCTTCTTACTAGCTATCTTCCCATATCCCATATATAACACCATAGGCTTTAGATAATGTTTAAAAAAGAGATTAAAAGAAATACAAAAATCTAGAACTCTTGGTTCAGAGATTATACCTTTTATTAGACCAACTTAAAAAAAATTGCAAAAAAATTACTTTTTTAGGCAAGTTTTCAGGCTCACACACCCTTTGTCAGGCTCAGGGAAAATTAAAGATGGTAAAAAGTCCCTGTACGTAGGAAATAAACTTCATTTTTGCACAAAGGAAGCTAAGATGGAAATCTGTCCCTCTGGGTCCATGACAGCGTCTTTCTGAGTTGCTCTTTGTTGTACAGATCAGGCAGGATTCCTTCCCTGTTGGTGTCAGATGGCAAGCAGGGAGGTACAGAAATACATATGGGGACATTTTACCATCTTTAATTTTCCCCGAGCCTGATGAAGGGCGTATGAGGCCAAAAACTTGCAGAAAAAGATTTTTTTTTGCAATTTTTAGTTGGTCCAATAAAAGGTACCATCTCTGAACCAAGAGTTCTAGGTTTTTGCATTTTTTGTGTCTCACACGACACGGCTACCAAATACATCCCTAAAAAAAGATAAGGAGGAAGAGAAGCTGAAAGGAAATCCAAAATCTAGTTCCTCTGAACTGCTGCACTTATGATTTATTGCTTAAATGTTGCTTAGTCAACGGCATATCATCAAGTATGCTTTACACATTTCCTTGACTCAGAAAGAGGCCTGGTCTGAATGAACCTTTAGAAAAATAAAAGGTTAGACTTGACAAACGAGACCATTTTTTTTTTTTATTTCTCTTGAAAAAAATTAAACAATGGGGGAAAATTCTTCTAAATTCCAAGGTGTTGATTTATACATTATTACTACTTATGCTTCGTGTTTGAACTGATCCACAAGAGAGGAGAGTGAAGAAATATTTCCTTACCCATGTATTAAGTGCATTAAAGGGAGGCTTGCTGAAGATAAGATCCTAGACTTTGACACCATGATTACTATTGAAAGTTCTTGACTATGCTTTTATTCATCATGAATACCAGCCTTTTGTAAATATACTAAACTGTAGATGCTGGGCTATTTTGATTAATTTCAATGAGTTTTAGATCAGACTTTTTTTTTTTTTTTTTTTTTTTTTGTGTAATGGAAGACCCTGCCATAAGAAAAGATGATTCCTGATAAAAGTCAGGAACAGGTACCTCACTTCAGGAGTTAGAGTACATTTATTATAGTCTGTTGGTAAATTCCTCTGATCAGAAAAAACACTTAGATTCCTGGATAGGGTTGTACTTAAGTATATGCTTAAGTTTTCCCCCAAACCAGGAATTAAATATGGGAGAACATGGCCTTTAGAATGACATAGCTTTAGATTTCTTCTTGAATTCCATTTTAGAAAAAATAAGCAAAATAATAAGTATTTGGGGAACCTTCTAACAACAGATGAGCAGGTCCATTCTACCATCAAGAGTCACCCAGCATCCAGCAAGCTATATAAATCCAGGTGAACAGTCCATTCTGGGCGAACAGTCCAGGGACTCATCAGCATCCAAAGTAGATCTTGGAACCAAAATGGTCTTCACAAAGCTATTAATAGCAGCTTTGAAGAATCCTGTCCATCCTTCCATTAGTGTCTTATAATTACAGCTATGGGCAGGAAGGATCTTCCCTCTTGTGCAAGGTGATCAGCCTGCGGGACAGGGACTGATGCATTCACAATGAGAAGCTTATCACTGGTTTATCTCCCAGGGTTTCCAGACACCATGTAGGCAGCCTGAGCAGGCATGTATTCTGTGCCACAATTAGGCAATTCTGCTCCAGAGGTAAACAGCTCCAGTTTGGGATAAGAAAAGCATCAGCCCGTCAACTGGAGCCTGAGTGTACGTCTGGAGTAGAAGGGACTTGGCTTTGTTTTTGTTGAAGGGAAAGGTAACAAGGTTAATATCTGGGTGCTTCTAGTTTGTAAGAACTGAATCCAATTACCTAATTGTGGCACAGAATACATGCCTGATGCTCAGGCTGCCTACATGGTGTCTGGAAACCCTGGAAGATAAAACAATGATAAGCTTCTCATTGTGAGTGCATCAGTACCTGTCCCACAGGCTGATCACCTCCCACAAGAGGGAAGATCTTGAACCAACTTATTTGTCAATGTGGAACTTGGAAGCATTGTCCATCATCTAGATGGAATGCCTACGGATGTGGTGTAAGAATGCCAGGCATGCTCTTGGTAGGGCATTGTGCTTGAAAAACATTAAAGTTTTGCTTCTCAAGAAGACTAGAGATCTTGTGATAAGGAAGTGAAAGGAAGCATCCATTATGAGTATCACCAATGTTGAAGGGGGAGAAATGGGACCCCATTATATATGGTACCTTCCACCATACAGTTCATCTGAAGGATGATGGAGTCTCAGAAAGTGGGATGCATTTCTTGACCATGCTCATCAAAGATTTTGAGCAGTCAAAGATGGTAAATGGAAAGTGCTGCACAGGTCTGTTTCCTCTTACGAAAGTGCTGGATCTTTTCTGAGGCTCTTGGGGGCAGCACGTGACCACAGGAGAAGAGGGCTGCTGACATTTACTCTGCATGGAGTAAGAATGGTATCTCTTTTTTTCTTTTAGAGGCAACATGTGTACCACAAAGAACCTATGGGTGACCTGGAGTCTTAGTGGATGTGCAGTGAGCTTCATCAGTCTTGAAGGGGGAAGTCCTCCACAGTATTCTGCATTTCCATTGGGAAACAAGACTCCCGAGCCAAGAAACCTGCTTCACAGCCATGGCCATGGATAATGAGGCACTATCTGCTCCATCAAAGACAGCCTACAGATTGGTCCTGGGCACCAAATGACCTTTGCAAAGAAAGGTCAGTTCCGAGTCAGAATTGCTTGCTACAAAATGATCAGAGGCATTCAAAACTGCATCATGCTAGTCAAGCCTAATAACTAGCCACCCTAAAACTGTAGGCTAGAAAAGGATAATTACTTTTTTCTACAGGAAGTTCATCTATTGGATTCCTTGTCCTTCAGGGTACTGGAAAACTGTTTTGCCTTCTCATCCACAACAGAGTGGTTAAGAGCATTCAGTGTCACTTGTCCATTCTCCTAACAGGGGCATAGGTACCAGGCACTTCCCAGAAACTTTGTGGGGTCCATAATAGCTTTGTATATAGCAAGGGTAAACTTTGGGGGAACAGACTGTTGCAGGATGTGGCTGAAGAAGGGGAAATTAAAGACCAGGAAGCCAAGTATTATCTGCTAGGTGAGAAATGCAAGGCCAAAAAGTCTGTACTGAGAAAGTCAGAAATATCTGCAGAGCACACAGGCCAAGAAAAAACTATGTTTGTGCTTTAAGGGAATCCTGCTTCTGTTACTGAACTAGTTAAGGGAACCTCAGTCTTCAGAATCAGAAGGGAGGAAACTGACACTGCAAGTTCCATTGACAGCTCTGATGACCTAAAACCAGTGATGGGTTGCAGGTGGGTCCAAGACCTCAGGGCTGGACAGATGCATGATTTGTACTGGTGAGGTCAGAGAAACAAAGTTTCTGGTTGTAGCTGAACTTCCAAGTAATTCAGACCTGTGAAGCACACTAGCACCACCAAAAGCACTGGGACCATCAAGCAGGAAGGAGTGGCCAGGAGAGGCTGTGGTTCATTGAATCTCAATAGAAATGCAGGAGCAGAAATTCATGATGCTGTAGTCTGCTCAGTGGAATCACTCTTCCAGCAAACAGGAACCAGTATTGAGGAGCATTCAGGAGCTTGTTTCCATGTTTCCTGGGCACCAGAGGGACAGTCTCTATGAGCTGGAAGCTGATACCCAAGTGTCAGGATTGAAGAACTTCAGGATCTCCTCAGGGCATGAAGTTCAAAACAGGGAGGGCTAGGTGATGGTGAAACAAGTTTCCTCATCAAACCCTGGGACAGGGATCTCCTGCTGGAATTGTCCTGGTGTTTTACGGAAGCCTTCTCCAGGGCAGATGAGACAATTATCCTCAGTAATGAAACTGTGCCCTTAATATCCAAATGCTGATCTTCAAGACTTGCCCAGAAGATAGATTTGGACTGGGCCTTGAACTCTTTTCTAGTCCAAGAGGTAAAGAAGCCAAATTCAACCCCAGGAGGTAAGGGATTCATCTACAAAAGGCTTCCCAGGAATGCAGGATTTGCCTCTAGACACAGCAACACCCCAAGATGGACTCCACTTAAATCTCAGAGATATGGGACAAGCCATGATGATGGGCAAAAAAATTAAAGAGAAAAAAAAGTTTTGGAAAACAAAAGCTTACCTAAGTTTTTTACTTAGGAAATGCAAGCCAGAAGAGGCCTCCTTGGTTTGAGGTTCATGTGTTCCAGATTCAAAAGGAAGAAGAACAATAGAGGATCAAAGAAAATGAGGGGAAAATATACCAGCAGAATGAGAACAAGCATTCAAGGGAATAAAAAAAAGGGGAAGAATGATGAAGGCAAAGGGATTCAGAGGGCTGTAGGCCAGAAAGTACACAGACTGCAAAAGGGCTCTGTCTAGCTGGGGCAGCTGAGAGGAAGGGAGGCTGGGAAGGATGCACTGGCTTTTTTCCCCACAGCAGAGACTGTATGTACACCAGACAGATGCAGACTGGACAAAAAAAGTCTCCAAGTTCAACTGCTTGAGAGGTATGTGCACTCATGGTGGGGATGTGCAGATGATCAAACACTTGAAGAAGCATAATTATGAAGGGAAAACTGTTTCCAAATAGAGTAAATATCTCCCTCTGCTTTAAACTAGGAATTTGTCTGGAAAGCAGCTAAGTTAGACTCATCCAAAGGAAGTATGGAAATATTCTTGGTCTCCTTTTTCCTCCCCTGGAAAAAAAAATGAACCCCTCCTTTAATGCACTTACCTCCTAATTCAAGTACCATATTCTGAAGTTGGCAGACCTTGACGGGAGCCTCTGACAATAGGGAATTTACAGTACAATATTTCATAAAGGACTCTAATTGGTGGGGAGGATAAAAACAATCCACAGGCATGTTTGAGAAGGCATATATATAAAACTTATATATAAATTATATATAGTGCCCATTTTCATTTCTTTTACCAACTCTGACATAGCAATTAAGAGAATGAAGGGCTTCATGTCTGAGCCTGTACCAAGCCAACAAATGAGTAAAGAAATTTGGGCAGGTTAGATCATGTTAAAAATGGCTATCTAACCTAATTTACTTAGCTCAGGTGTGGACCTTATATTTAGATTGACCTAACTAGGGATCAAAGTGCAAACAGTACATAAGTTCAGAAAGTTTAGACTGGTCTAAAAAAATGGCTGACCCGATTCAAGTAAACCCTACCTTGGAGGTTAGATTAGGTGTGGCGAGACTGAGCTAACTGAACGTCTGTACAATTCTCAGTAGCGCCCCAGGCTAGGAAAGCCCAGCCATTGGCCTCAGCCCCAAGAATGAGCTTTTCTACCCACCCCCTTGGCACCGAGATAATATTAGCCCTCCTGTCCCTTACTCCCCCCGCTGGCAGACCAGCCACCGCCCAGCCCACCATCCCACAAGCCACTCCTGGTGCTGGGAGCTGATTGAAGTTGGGGTGGGGGGAGGGCAGATGGAATCAGGGGATGGGGTAGGTTTGCTGGGGAGGGGTTGTTCATCTGGGGGCTGGGAAGAGGGCTCAGGAGGGCTAAAACCAGCTCTTGGTCCAAGGGCAGGGGGAAGCTTCCTTTTCCCCCCAAAACCCCCTGATCCCTTCAAACCTTCCTGGACCCCACCAACCCTCTGCGCACCCTACTACCCCCTCCTCCATCCCTCCAAGCCCCCCATGGACCCACTCCACACCAATCCTGCCAAACCCTCCTGGTGTCCACCAACAACCCCCTCTGTGAGCTGCTAGCTGCCTGAACCCCCCCTGTGGATTCCATTTGCCCCTGCCCCAGATCCCCCTGGTCTCTCCCATCCCGATTTACCTTAAATTGAGTAGCCATTTTTAACTCAATCTAACTTCCCTGAAAGTCTGTACACATCCAATGTACCAACTGAGAGAAGATTTGATCCACATGGAAAAACTTTAGCAGATTAGTTTATCTATCTATTGGTAAGGGAGAAGCCAGGAACAATCCATGTTCTTCAAATTGGTGAGATGAACAGAAACAATTAGAATGCTTATATTTAAAAAAAACCTGAAAGACAGGTTTAAGAAAAAACTGTCAATATACAGTATTTAGAAAAATAATCACCACAACAAACCAATGGCTAATTAAAGTAAACTTTACCTAGCTTTTAGCTAAGTACTGTGCAGGCAGTGATTGAAAGTTCTTAGTGGCCAAATTACCCTCTGTCCTCAAGAGAACCAATTTACTCTGATGATTCATATCCTCTTTTGAAATCAGCAATGACCAGTTTTTTCTCCCAACTGTAAAATAATTTCTTAAACAGATTACTATTCTGTAATTTTGACCACAAAGTGAAATTTTAGGATCAATGTCCCAAAGTTTTCACTACTCTGAAAAACAAAACAAAACAAAAAACAAAACAAAAAGCTATTTACAATGCATTTAGCAAATTTGCCAGAAAAAAGGTTCGTTAAATAACAACAATGGACCTCAGGAGAAATTAACTGTATCTCTTTATTGTTAACCAATGAATGTTATCCAAAATAGTAGATGTAATCGTAGTTTAATTGTACAACATAAAACATGATGCTAAGGGAAAAAGCATGTTGAAATTTACTTCACCAAGTACTCATTAAACGATTCTCAACATTTCTGCATCAGTAAGTGTTTTCAACTGCTGGTGAATGCATTTATCACCACTTTGTTCATTGCGAAAATCCGTATGTTACAAATGGTTGTTCCTGGTTGTTTAGAAAAATTCACACAGCTTTAAAAAATGGATTAGATCCACTGTAATTCTAATCTATAAACTGTAGGTTTATGAACAGCAAACCTAACTGATATTTTCCAACACTGATTAACTGATGTAATAGTGTTAGTGCACACTTTTCAGCAAAAACAACCAAAAAGTCATTGGAAGTACAGCATTTCACTTGCTATGGCAAATTGTTCTAACACTTTGGAAATCTGAATGTTCATGCTTCAGTGTATGAAGCCTGTGATACATAAATTGTTCTTTCAATGCACTGCAAGTAGAAAAACTAACTTCCACCAAGCAGCATGTTGAAGCATGTGCACAACATCTGCACACCAGTCTTCAAAGTTAACCAGACACTTTTAGCCCCACAAGCTCAAAATATATTAAATGTAACTTTATTCCGTTTTCATGATGTCATCCCAGATAGTCAACCTTTAACTCAACAAAACCAAAAAAAAAAAACAACCAAAACTCAACTGACCTGTTCATAAGTAACTTGAACCTATTGTGCATGAAAAATGTTTAATAAAATGGCAAATTTTAATAGATGAGTGTAATTTATGAGTGCATAATATCAAACGGAAGATAGCTGAACCATCCTCAGAGAAAGCAAGGCTTTTATAAACTGTAACTAGGGTACTATAAAATAAAAAAGACAGTCCGTATTTGTTGCAAAATGACCTCTTAAAAGAAAGACTCAATCTCCACACATTATTTGACCTTATAAATTTAAAAAACCCACCATTTTGTTTAAATTGCCCTTTCAAAAAGTTGTAACAACTGAGCAACAACGATCAGACATCAGATACAAAGACATAATTATGAACTGGCCTCACTGAAAAATAAAACTACAGGTTCCTTCTTTTCTTTTTTCAACAATGGGAGCTTTCATTTGGTATTTGGAAACCCACATATAAAGTAAGTCAAACACATTCCACACCCCTCCCAGAAGAGAGTATACCAGTGACAAGTTATAGTTTTAGAGTTCATAATAAGCTTTTACAATTTAACTCAACAAAAAGGCAGTTAAACAATATTTAGCAACATAAATCCACCTGGAAGGAAAACAAAACCTTAAGAGCACAAGGACTCCTAGCTTTGTAAATATCATCATAAAGGGAAAGACAATTTCACACTAAAGATTTACATGGTGTTTGAAGGACCAGTCATCATGTATATAGTAGTGAGGTAGGATACTGTCCCCTCCTTGGGACTGATGTTTTCATATGCTCCCTTGCCAGAAAGGTCCAGGTTTTTCCTGTTGCAACTAAAATAATTATAAGCAAACAGGATATAGGGGGGGTTTGAAGGTTTTATTTTTTCTTCATTAAACTATTTCTGCATATCTAAAGTTATCATCTACAAAAACAATATTTATTGAAGCCTATCAGCAGATATGTGCTGCCCACAGGTAGTGTTCCATTTTTAAAAAAAATCTGCTGGAACTACCACCTGCTCTCTAGACCTTTGTGAACAGGTAGGCAAAGAAAACCATCAATGATGACAGGACATGAAACACCAAAGAAAGTTTAGGGGGAAAAATAAAAATAAAACGCACACAAGGATGTCAGCAAAATCAGATTCCTACTAGTGCAGCAAAATTGAAAAAACTGCATTTCAAACTGCATCACACAAACAGTATCTGACAGTTTTAGATTCGTGCCTCAAGTCCTTTTTACCTCTTAATGTTTAGGTAACACATACATTTGTCAGTCATGATAGTTAGCTGCCAATTTTAAGGAGAACAAAAAAGCAAGAACAGAAAATGAAAAAAAAAACTATGGGAGATAAATGTTCTGCCGTCATTTTCCACTCTTTCGACACACATCCCTTCTTCCCACACCTCTCCCCCGCCTCCCCTCCATCCACTGAAAAAGCTGGGTATATGACAAGACTGCCTTATTGTTGAATGCCTTCCTCTAAATTTTGTCTTTAACCACCACAGTCAAACTGGTATAAGTGCTTTGGCAAAGTGGGGTGAAATCCTTCAAAACTGCAAAGGCCTGCTTTTTTTCTCTGTTGGTGGTTCAGCTTTACGAGGAACAGATATGCAAAATAACAGCTCTCACATTGCTTCAAACTCATCAATACGCTGCTTTGTATTGCCTTGTCGGATCTGTCGAAGAGTCTTGTACTTATCACGGCCCGCTTTAACATTCTCAGCATGAAGGACATCGTTCTGAGTTTTCTTGGTTTCATCTCTGGCTTGGGCCAACTCAGAACTTAATGCCTGTTGAATAAAATATTTGTGTTTTAACATTTTAATTAGCTTAGATTTTCTGAGCATGTCTCATTGGAGGTTATAGACAGAGTTTTCCTGACTGCCAAAGAAACACTTTATTCACTTCTCCAGAAAGAAGTGAAACCGCTAATGTTATCAGGTCTATCATGCAAGCTGAGAAGTCATTCTAGAAGTGTGGGCAAAGGGCTAAGAAAAACAGCCTTATATTCTAATATCCAAGAGAACAATTTTGCTAAAGTAGCTGAACATGGTTTGGTAGGAGAAGCTAAGGAATAATCTTAGCCTTCCAGTTAAGCAAAAACTGACCAGTTTATTTACTCCTATGCCTGTAATTGTACTGTAGCAGAACAGAAATATATGTACATGTATGCTAGTAATATACTGCTACTGAAAAGGAACCAGAGGTCACATTTTGGTTTTGGTATTAGAGTACCTGCTAACAGTATTATTAAACTGGCCAGTGACAGACCGATCACTTTTTCAGTGGAAAAAAAAAAACAGAATCTCTCTCTCCAGACTAACAGTTTGAATAAGGATAAACCAATTTAGGACATACATTTCATTTTTATAGATACCATAAATTACTACAAAGAAACCCCCAAATGCTACTGGTTAAAAACTTTTTGCGCATTTTGCAATATATTTTACAGTTTAGAAATTAAAACATTACACTTCAAAAATTCAGAGTACTGTAGATTAGCTTCCTATTTGACAGGAAACATTAGTTGTAATGCAGCAACACATTCACACAGAAATCTTTAAGTGATACATATACAAAATGAGTTACATTACTCCCAATCTTGCTACATTCTCCGTTATGTGCAGTTCCTAGAGCAATAATTAAATGATACCAGTTTGTAAATAACTAAACTAGTACGTGATAAAATGTACTATCTCCTTGCCATATTCCACTTTAGTTTTGCTTCTCTGCACTAGCTTTGTGCTAGTTCAGTTTTATTTCCATGTACTAAATAAATGCACACAAGATCTTAAGCAAAAAAAAAAAAAGAATGCACATTTTTAGCTGTAATTATAACGTTAATGCAACTGCAAACCTTCATTACCTGGAGCTGTTTCTTAACACGCTCATTTTTCTGTGTTTCCGTCACCCGTTCTTCCTCACTTCTGTGGTTTGTGACACCATCAGAAGACAGTTCTGCACTAGCTTCAGCATTGTTCTCATCATGCTCATCGTGTTCATTCTCAGTTGGAGGAATAACTGGTGGTGGGGGAGGTGGAGGAGGAGCAGACATTACCGTCTTGAGCTCTTCTTTGGTCTTTTCCAAATCCTCCTGGGCTGCAAAAGCCTAAATAACAATAATAGTAATTAGCACATATATAGTTCTCATCTGCAAAATAATTTACACACAATCAAAGAATTAAAAACAAAAATTCTTTAGCTAGTCTAAGAATACCACTACTTCCATACAGTAATGAAGTCCTTGTTATTTACAAACTAAAAGCTATAAGCATGAATGTAGATTGGTTGTGATCAGAAAACATTTTTCACCATGTTGATTCACCATTCACTATTTAGAGCTGAATTAAATATTAATGTTTGCAAGGACTTGAGAATATTAATGTTTGCAAGGAAGTTCTTTTAGCTAGGCTTCAAAAGGAGCCGGAAGGAAGGAAGGAAGGAAGGACTTCATGCCGCCAAGCTCTGGTGGGATTTGTGCTGCCATATCCCTTAGCCCCTTGACAATTCCTGACTAAACTAGGTTCACTGGCAGACAGAGACCAAAGCCCTGAACTAAGTGGGGGAGTAGTACACAGGCAATCCAGGAAGTTTCTGGAGAGTGTTGAGAAAAACTTTCTGGTACAAGTGTTTGAAAGGCCAACTAGGGGCTGTGCTCTTCTTGACCTGCTGGTCACAAACACGGAAGACTTGGTGGGGAAAGTAGTAGTGCAGAGGTCTGCAGTGTTCTTGCAGCCTCTTCCTTGCCGTCGGCCCTAAGGTGATTGTGCCAATCAAAATGCCTTTGTGTGCCAAGCTCTGGCACCCATGCTGGGGGTTTCCTACCCCTGTAATAGTAGATGGCAAATTGGGCAGCAGTGACCATGAAAGAATCTTGGGAACTACAGATCAGTCAGCATCCCCTTAGTCCCTGGAAAAACCATACAGCAGGTCCTCAAATAATCAATTTCTAAGCACATGGACAAGAAGGTGATTAAGAACAGTCAGCATGGATTCACAAATGGCAAGTCATGCCTGACCAACTTCATTGCCTCCTATGGTTAGATGACTGGCTCTATGGATGCGGGGGGAGCAGTATATGTGATATACCTTGACTTTAGCGAAGCGTATGATACAGTCTCCCACAACATTCTCACAAGCAAGCTAAGGAAGTACAGGTTAGATGAAGACTGCACGGTGGATAGAAAACTGGCTGGATTGTCAGGCTCAATGGGTAGTAGGTCAAGGGCTCAATGTCTAATTGGCAGCTAGTATCAAGTGGAGTGCCCCAGGGTTGGTTCTGGGGCCAGTTTTGTTCAATTTATTCATCAGTAACCTGGAACATGGGATACAGTGCACCCTCAGCAAGTTTGCCGATGACACCAAGCTGTGGGGAGTAGTAGATATGCTGGAGGGTAGAGCTAGGATTCAGAGAGACCTCAACAAAGTGGAGGACTGGGCCAAAAGAAATCTCATGAAGTTCAATAAGGACAAGTGGAAAGTCCTACACTTAGGACAGAACAATCCTATGAACCAGTACAAGCTGGGGACTGACTAGCTAAGCAGCAGCTCTGGAGAAATGGGCAGATTATAGTGGACAAGCAGCCGAGTATGAGCAAACAGTGTGCCCTTGTTGCAAAGAAGACTACTGGCATACTGGGCTGCATTAGGAGGAGTGTTGCCAGTAGACTGAGGGAAGTGATTCTGCCCCTGTATTCAGCACTGGTGAGGCAACATCTGGAGTACTGTTTCCAGTTTTGGGACCCCCATTACAGAAAGGACATGGACAAATTGGAGAGAGTCCAGCAGAAGGCAACAAAAATGGTTAGGGGACTGGGGCACATGACTTCTGAGGAGAGGCTGAAGGAACTGAGCTTATCTAGTCTGGAAAATTCAAGATAATAGAGAGGGGATTTAATAGTAGGCTTCAACTACCTGAAGGGTGGTTCCAAAGAGGATGGAGCTAGACGATTCACAGTGATAGTGATGACAGAACAAGGAGCAATGATCTCAAGTTGCAGCAAGGGCAGTTTAGGTTAGATATTAGGAACAACTCTCTCACTAGAAGGTTGTAAAGCCCTGGAACAGGTTACCCAGAGAAGTTGTGGAATCACCAGCCTTGGAGGTTTTTAAGATGTGGTTGGGAAGACATAGTTGGGGATGGCCTGCTTTGAGCAGGGGTTTGGACTAGATGATCTCCTGTGGTCCCTTTCAACCTTAATTTCTTATAATTCTATGACTTAATAGACTGTAAGACTTCATTACTTTGTGCTGCCATTCTGTAGCTTCCTCTTCTTTCTTCTTCTTGGCCTCCTCTAGAAGTGCAATCTTGGCAGTGAATTCAGCAAGTTCTGCTGCCTAGGAGAGAGGAAAATGACATAGAAAGGTTAATTCAATACCCTTTATTGGCTCTACAGTAGAAGTGGAAAAGGCCTTGCTATGCTCTGAGCAAGAAGAATATATTCATTATGACACTAGTAATTTTTCTACATTTTAAAAATAGAACTTTTAATTATAAATGAGCTTGAGGGACAATGTTTGTGCTGCATCTCCCCAGGTGGAAAATCCCTGGTTAGGGATGATCTTTACAACTCCCAGACTGAGCTGCCAAGGGAGGTGCAACTGATGTAAAGTAACAGCTAGAGGCGCTCCAGTGTAATTAACCACAGTCTTACTTTATCTACCTCATAGGCTGGTGCCACAACCCAGATTCTCAGTGCTACAGTAACTCCCTTCCTTGCCCTCAACCTGCATGTTACACTGAGGAACGGCCAAGTACCATTATGGGGCTGTTCCTTTACTAGAGAAATTCTAGCCTGGCAAACTGTGGCTGGGATGATATAGTTGGGCATAGTCCAGCTTTGATCAGGGGGTTGGAGTAGATGACCTCCTGAGGTCCCTTCCAACCATAATTTTCTATGATTCTAACGCCCCACTATGACATCTACTGAGACAGAATATACTGTAGTATACCCAAGCCAAGTGCTTTTAGTGAAATATGAGATTACTGCTGTATTATCGGTGGGGTTTCACAAGGGTTAGTGCAATACTGGCTAATCCAGCTCCCACTGAAGCCAAAAGAAGTTTTACACATGAATTCCATGGAAGAATTAGGGTGTGAGGATATGAAACACTAAGATTCCACCTGAAAATGTTATTGCATTAGTTTTCTTTAACTAATAAAACCATAGAGGCATAATAGGATCCTATAATAAGTAACTGAGCATAATATGCTACCAGACGCACACAAAGTGCAATGACACCTGGAGCTGATCAGAGGACAACCATTGCTGGGTGTCACTATATGGTACAAAGGATGTATTTCAAAACAAATTAGTATTCTTATTGCATTTTAAGATTATTAATAATGAATAGGTCAATATTTGATGTAGAAGTGGCAAACTACTTAACAAAGCTGGAATTTATCAAGTTACTGTAGCTTATTTATGGTTATCTATACTCAAAAGGATAAGTATGTTTGCTCCTTCGGCAACAAAAGTAAACAGGCTACATTTTCAACTCGTTTCAATAACCATAGCTTGGTTTTAGGGATTCTGGGGTTACTTCTTACTAGCTGTTCCTGGTTCTTCATTTGATCAGCAGCCTGTTTGGCTAGAGCAGCTTTAGCTTCTTCGGCAGCACGGCGATCTTTTTCCAAGCGCTCTGCTTCTTCTTTTGCACGCTTTCGTTCTTGATCCAGTTCTAGAGCTCTTCTCGTCTGTTCTTCTAACTCTGGCCAAAGGAAAAATGTCAAGACATTGCCATCTGGTTTGTCCTGATAACTATGTTGTTTATTATGCATAGTTCAACAAACCATTGAAAAAAAATCTAAACTTACCTAGAACAATGGCCAACATACTCAATCCTGGTCCCCCAAGTTAAGCTCCAACACCTATTTTTAAACACCTAAACACCATATTTAAGACAAGCTGTTTAAAGTCAACAGGAACTGCTAGGTATCAAGCACTTTTGAAAATCAGTGTAAAGGTTCCTATTTTTTTTTAAACTGCCATTATTGGTAACTAGTGTTCAGTTGGGGCTAATTTTAAAAATAAGTAGTGACAATTCCATTTGCAGCCAACTGGGCCTACAACAGGCCGCCCCAAAATAAACCAACCCCCACCCCCTTCCTCTCTCCTGTTCCACCTTGATAAAAATAAGACTAAAAGATACCCTTACCAGTTAGAAAAGAGACTACTAAGTACTCTGCCACAGCATTTCACATGATTATTTTAATGTCTGAGCAAAGGTTTTTCACTGATACCTTTTATTGAATCAACTGTTTAGCTGCAAGCTGTTGGACCAACTTTTGGGCCTAGACCTGAGGAAGGGCACCTCTTCCTTGAAAGCTGCTCCAACAGCTTCACCAACTACAGAGTTTGTCCAATAAAAAAAAATTACAAAAAACCTTGCCCTTCAGATATTTCCCAGACCATCATGGCTGCAACAACATTCCAACCCTGTTATAATCATTTTGATACCAAAGATAAGCCTAAAACAGTATTCCACTACAATGACTTATAGATATTCCTTAAGCACTACAGAAGAATCTGTTGGCCACTTTAAGCATGCACTTGGTACACGATGTCAACAACAGTAAGATTTAGAAAGCAGTTTTTCAGAGAACAGTGCCTAGTAGGATTTATACCTCAACACGCCTCGTTATCTTGATGGAAACTGTATTAATCATCATGCTGTATCTGGTTAATATGGACACCCTTAAAATAGCATTGCGGGTTTTTAAGTGACATGCAAACTTTTCTTTGTTCCTATTACAGCAGACGCAGTCTTACCTTCTCCTGAAAGAATAAGCTCAGAAGGACCCATGTTGAACTCCCAACAAAAGTTATACAATGGTCTAATTGTGTAATTTTATGTAAATATTGTTTGTGTGTGTGTGTTTTATTATATATAAACACAAATATAAAATATCTCCCCACCCCCGCCCCAGGCTTGTGTGTGTGATACATGATATATATAAAAAACAGAAATATAAATATATAAAAATAGAAATAATATATAAATTAAAATAATCAGACACACAAGCCTGGAGGGGGGCGGGGGATACTAAGCACCAGGCATACCGCATACCCACATAAGCTGGAAGAGGGTAAGGCCTAGCTAGTCTGGGGCCATAGGATTGACTGCAGGCTGCCTTGGGGTAGGCACCACAAAAAGGACATCACTTTGGCAACAACAAAGATGGGGGGAGAGGGGAAAAAAATCAATATTCTATTGTTATTTTTGTTTAGATTTTAAATAATGTGTCTCTTTGGTGGGGGGGGGAGGAAGGGGAGGATGAGTGGGTTTGGAGGCAGGATGCAGCCAATAACAGAGGGAGGTACAGGCCTGGGAGAGAGAGTAACAGAGGGAGTGGATTCCTCTGGGTAGGCTTGGGAGTGAGTTGATTAGAGGAGTGGGGGTGAGGGGGGCACATAGCAAGCAATTTTTGGATACTTTCTTTTATGGAGTAAGTGAGAATGACTGGGTTGGGTTGGGCTGGACTGGGGTGGGGGATACCCTTCTTGGTCAGAGGTAGGAGAGCACGAGGGGAAGAAGTAGGGTGAACTGCTTTTGCATTTGGGGGGTTGAGGGTAGGGGGGACAGTTTACTGTAATATATTATTCTTTCTCTTTCTCTAATTTCTGCCTTGCACTGAAAGCCACCCAGAGCCTCTTCTTGGAAAGACAACATATAAATCAAATCTAGTAAATAAATAAATAGTCAATATAACTAAGTGAAGCACAGGATGGACCATGCCCTGCTAACAAGGAGTGATTCTCTATTTCCAATGTATGCCGCCGCCACTTATTTACTGCACACAAACCAAATCCTTCTTTGAAGGCAGATGCATATGTTGCCTAATGCTATCCCAATACGTTCACAAAAAGTGATTTTCACAACACCTTGTGAGAGATGGGGTTTTACAGTCAGGGTCCCAAGGCATGGAGAGGTCAAAGTCAGAAGGATATACTAATTTTGGGTGCCTAATTTGAGATTACTAGGACCCATTCTTCCACACACTTAGCATTACAGAGCTGTAGTGTGTGAACACAGGAACAATTACTGACAGAGAACATTTTGCAATGCACTGGAGCTCCATAGCAACTATCCATTTGCGTGCTCTTACCCCATGCTAAATGGAAACTAACCCATGGCAGATTACCCCATTTTCACTGGGAGCTAGCTAAAGTTACCACAGTAATTAGCTTCCAATTACTGCGGGGTTGGAGTAACCACATGAGCAGTTACTATTCAGCAGCTGACATACTGTAATGCCATGCCCCCTTTTACCTCAGAGTAAATTTTTCATATGCCCCTACCCTTGTGTGTTCAAAGTATCATTCCCATTGACTTCAGTTACAGCTGCGAGTGCTCAGTACATCTACAAATCTGATTCCTAGAACGTCATATAATTAGTAACCATCTGTGAGAAGCCTGGTTAAACTACCTTTCCTTGCATCACATAAGCATCCTGTAGCACTGACAGAGATACGAATCCATTTCTCCAGAGTAGCATTCAATTGGTGTAGTAAAGATAGGATCTCTTCTCTGCAATATCCCTTGCCTCACACACTACATTTTCCAACTTCTGCTACAAAGCAGACAGCAGGCCTAGACAACAGCCTCTTTCACGTAAATCACTCACAATCTGGACTCACTTATTCCTTCTGAACATAGAATGAGACAGGATCCCACTGAAAAATACAGAATGGGATTGTACAATTAACATTCTCACCACACATGCACATTACTTCTTGTATTTCATATTTTTTCACTGCCTGACTTTGCACTCAGTGCTCCTTTTTGTCAGCTTTGAGGGGGTGGTTTATGCGTGTGGGCTTACACACACACTTGGTAGGAGTCTAACAGTAGTGCAATGCTCAAAGATAATTGAAAGTAGCAAAATCAGTCCCCAGATGGTGGTATCTGAGAGGCCCTAAAGTGCAGCTCACTATTACCATAATACAAACTCCAAGTTTGAAGCCAGGAATGCAGAAAATTATATAAACCATTTGGAAGGTATATCACCTTTAAATTGTCTTAATCAGGGGAGCAGTAAGAAGTGCAATTTCAATTTTGCTGGCTTTAGATTTGTTTTTACTTGATACAGCTCATATATGGTAAGGTGGATGATAAATCAGGGATCCTGGTTTCTCTCTGATTAAAAAAAATCCCCAATTTTCAGGTTAAAAAAGTATCCCATATATATGGATTTTGAGATAGTTTTTTAACTCGAAAATTGGGGATTTTTTTTTTTTTGTTTTAATCAGAGAGAAGCTGGGATTCCTGATTTATCATCCGCCTTATACTATATATTAGTGGTGTTTCATTTTGATCATGGCAAAATGTGGATTTTGGTTTACTTTTTTAACCCAAGAATTGGTTTTGTTTGTTTTTTTAAACGGAGAAAACCAGGATCTCTGATGATAATGTATGTAAATACACCAACAGTGCTTAAAGATATTGTTGTGATATATCAACACAAGGGGGCAGCATTACATTTGCTGTGGTAAACAATTTTGTATTTTCAATTTTTTTTTCTTTTTAAAACTTTGCACTTAATGTAACTTCAAGTCCCCAGCATTTCACAAACTTGAGACTAAATAACCCATACTGCAAATTAAACAAATATTCAAAAATTGAGATTAATATACACATGCTTTACCTTTCATCATACCCTTTTATTTTGTTAATACTGGAAAGTTTCAAAAGTCTTATTTTTCAATTTCCTTTGTGTTTATTGTTGGCTTGTTTCTCATTTCATAGTGTTTAAGGAACCTACCACAGTAGCATCAAGCACAAAGAATTTCTTTAAGCAAGCAAATATAAAAAAAAATGTTTAAGTTGGAACTGTACCTAAAACTGTCCATGAAAAGTATTTAAATTTTATAATTACTTAAAAAACAATCCTAAACAATAGAACTAAAAGTACCCATATGCATTGACTTAACACCTTTGCAAGTTTTGGAATGGGAGATGAGGGAAAAAACAACAAAATGAGCAGTGGGTTCCAGCAGGAAGGAGGGAGCTGGTGTTCTGCTTTGGGGTGTTGTCTGGGGAATCTTGTCCTTGGGCTGTTTGTTTACTGTAAGCCACTCTGGATAGGGTGGGATATAAATCTGAAAATAAACTAAGAACTTACCTTTCTGTGCCTTCATTGTCTGTTCTTCAATTTGTCTTAAGCGTTGCATTAATTCTTCTTTTTCACGTTCTATTCTTTCCTTTTCTTTTTCTGCTATTTCCCTTTTCTTTTTCTCATTTTCTAGTTGTGCCCTAAAAAACAAAAGAAGTGCTGAGTAGACAGGCATAGGTGCTAAACCAAAGGGGAGCAAATCCTCTTCCCACGTCATTTAAAAGTCATGACTTCAAAGGAGTTTCTCAGTTTACACAGCTATCCGCAAAAGCAGATTTTAGGTCTTGAACGTGTTTCACATTCAGTTTACACTACAAATAAGGAATTCTATTATAATACTGTATTGAAATGGAACGCAGAAAGATCTTTAAAACAGGCCTGTAATGCAACTAAACATTTTTGGTCAAAGTTTGACCAAATCATGTCCAAGGCTTTAGTGGACAGGTGACCATACTGGTGCTACAAATTGCAACAGTGTTTTCTAATGGTCAAAGAAAAATCATGCTGTACTAGGTTCCACTAGTATTGTCTATCTTGAAGTTTTGCCAAATCTTAAAGAATCAAGCAATAGAGGTTTAAACTATTTAGCAAAAGGAAGAGCTTTATGAAAAATGACAGAGCTTTCAGTAATAACATTTTCACAAAAGACAAGGTTATCTGTTAAAAAGCTAGATGATCCATTTCAACCTGCAATCTCTCTTTTTTTTTTAAATACATAAATAAGTAGTAGATTTTTGATTTCTGGAACACCAAGAACTCCGATTCCATGCCCTTGAGATCTCTTGAAGTGTTAAGATAGTATTTTATTATGGTTTACAGAAGGTTTAATACCATACCTCTCCAACTGTTTCTGATGTTTCTCCTCTCTAGCTTGGGCTTTCATTTGCTGCACTTCAATTGTATCAGGTTTTCTCCTCCTCATGTACAATTCATGATTTCCCATGCAGAGTGCCAAAATCCGCTTATTAATTCTCAGGCGAGGTGCATAAAAAACAAAATCCTAGCAAGAAATATTTAAAATTTAAAATACTTGCATTTGAGTGTTTATAGTCTAAAAAGTTTTATTGAATATCTGTAGGAAAACCCCCAGTTTTTTTTGTTGTTTTTTTTACTGCATTCGCTCCCCTTCCCCAACCATTTCTGACTTTTCCTCTCCCTCTCTATTCCCTATAGATAAGTATAAGTTAGGATAAGCTTTAAACATTTTTATTTTGGTAGCAAGTTTTTGGCTTTGGATATTCAGTTTTACATTGTATTATTATTAGGTTTCTATTGATTCTTAGTGTTGTATACTGTACTATTATCATTTTTGTATTGATTTGTATTGTTTCATATGGATATTGTATGGTTTAGGCCTGTGTTTTTAAGTGAACCAAAGTCATGTCAAGGTTCCATTTTATGTGTCAAGTTTCTATCTTGTGTCCTCTCCCTGGGCATCCCCTGTGTCACAACTGTATGAGTCACGTATCCCTCCCATGTAAATTGGTTCCTGGATGAATGAGTGTGATTGGGAATGACTGAAATACAATGGTAGCAAGCCTCTACTGAATGGCCTATAACGACTGGGCTATCGCCTCGCATTGATTCATCCAGGAACCACGGACCTCACCCAGGAATGGAGACAAGAACCCAGCATTTGAAAGACAAAAGACCCTACAGAACTAGCAACTCTTACCATTACAGACACCTGAAACTGCGCATCCCTGCATGGAGCACACATGCTCAGTACGCCAGGGGCTGACCCTTGCCTGGGCATGCCTCCTGTCACTCGGGTCACACAAGATCTGCCCTTATAAAAAGGGGCAGTGAAGACAGACCCAGTGGGACGCTCTCTACATCTGGACTGGCACCATGCCACACCACCTATCCACCCAGAGGCCCTGCCGGCAACCCCCTTATGGACAACACCTACTGGACAAGGACACCTTTCCAGCCTGGATAGGTAAATATTACCTGCATACCTCCTCCTACAATTTAGACTCTCTCTCCTCCTGGACTCCAATGGACTTCAGCCCCTGCACCAAGCCTCTTTAAACCCTGCTGCCATTGTGTGTGCGTGCGTGTGTGTGTGTGTGGGTGCAAGGGAACCAATTTGGCATTGTGTCACCATCTCCCCTGTTCAATAAAACCACTGTCATTTGCAACCCCGAGTTGGGTCATGTTTTTCAGAATCCCAGTCCCTTCCTTATCTTAAATTCCAGCCTCATTCTCTCTCTCAGCTCCAGTCCCCACCCTTTCTGCTAGTTTCCTGATCTCCTCCCAATTCCATCTCCCCTCTTCTGCCACCTCTCAGCCTCCCCTGCTCCTACTACCTTTTCCCTGTGACTTTCTGCTGCCTTTCTCTGTTTTCCTGTTGCCTTGCCACCTGCTGCTTTTCCTGTGATTCTCTGCTGTCCCTCTCTCTGTTTTCAGGCTTCCCCCGCACCTTCTGTAATCCTCCCCCCTCCCCCCCCTTGCAGCTTCCCAGCTCCCCTTAGCTGTCCTGCAGTTTTCTTCTCCAGCTTCCAGTACCTACTGCCTTTTCCCTGTGACTTTCTGCTACCTTTCTCTGCTTTCCTGCTGCCCTGCCGTCTGCTGCTTTTCCTGCGATTTTCTGCTGTTTTCAGGCTTCCCCGGCACCTTCTGTAGTCATCCCCGCCCCCCCCCGCAGCTTTCCAGCTCCTCTTAGCTGTCCTGCAGTTTTCTCCAGCAGCTGGAGCCTTTCTCCAGCTCCCACCACCTACTGCCGCTCCCTGCAACTGCTCTAGCTGCCCCAGAGCCCTCCTCTGGCTCCCCACATCCAGAGCCCCTCTTTAACACCCACACTTTCCCTTAGTCCCATTTTTCCCTCTCCCTACCTACCTTTTCAGCTCCCCCATAGCTCTGGCTCCAGTCTGGCATTGCTTACCTGTTCTGCAGGCTTTGGGCGTTGTCTTTTAATCAATTAAGATCAATTAACCTAAAGTTATCCTCGAGCCTCAGTTCTTCAGCCCAGGCCCCTGTAGTCTACCGGTTCTAATCCCAGTCCTGGTAACTTTAACTCTCTACACTTCTACTTTCTTACCTTAACCTTTCCCCAGGTATCCCAAGTACACCAAGCACATACATACATACACACACATCACAACACCCAATTTAGGAACTCACCTGTGTGTATGTGTAGGTGGGTGGTATGTGTGCGAATTAGTGAATACACATATATACACATATATAGATATCATTGTGTGTGTGTGTGTGTGTGTGTGTGTGGGGTATATAAATTAGTAATTCACGCATGTGTATTAGATGTGCAGGTGTTGGTAACTGGTAACTGATTCTGTCTAAATTTGGTGTGTGTAGCGTGTATGGGCTTAAACTGGTAATAGGTGCGCATGAACCTAGGCTAGTTGTTTTGAACGTGGGTGTATCTGAGTTGCTAGTGTGTGTGTGTGCGTGTGTGTGTGTGTGCGTGTGTGTGTGTGTGCGTGTTCACGCATGTGTATTAGATGTGCAGGTGTTGGTAACTGGTAACTGATTCTGTCTAAATTTGGTGTGTGTAGCGTGTATGGGCTTAAACTGGTAATAGGTGCGCATGAACCTAGGCTAGTTGTTTTGAACGTGGGTGTATCTGAGTTGCTAGTGTGTGTGTGTGCGTGTGTGTGTGTGTGCGTGTGTGTGTGTGTGCGTGTGTGTGTGTGTGCGTGTGTGTGTGTGTGCGTGTGTGTGTGTGTGTATATATATATATATGGTATTGTGCGCATGATATACGAATTAGTGATCTGTGTGTCTAGGTATGCATGTGCCTACGCTGGTATGAATGTGTATGTGCCTGAGCTGGTAGAATATGTGTATGCACCTAATTGATTTGTGTGTGTTTGTATACGTGCAATTGTACACCACGCCCTCCTGTCTAACAGCACAATACTGAGATCCTGAGTGTTGGCCTGACCCCTCAGGGCAACATTTTAATACACCAATAATGTGTGTCTAGGTTTACAAGACTATGTTTATTCTTACAGGAACTGAAATTCTTCCTTTGGTCAATCCAAAAGCAGCTATCTATAGGTTATTAATTGGAAGAGCCATTCAAGAACAGGCTTGGACTCTTCAAGGTAGGGCATATGCACAAATAATTTATTTGGTCTTCCAAAATGGTTGAAACTCATTGATGCATTTGAATTTACTGGCTAACACATGAAGGGTTTGGGGGTTTCTTTTTTTTTTGACCCAATCTACAATTCAAAAGGAAGATGTTGCAGTAGTGGGCAGCAAAAAAGTAAGAAAACATATTTTTTCCCTGTATAGTTTAAAATGAACATTTATATTTGATCATCTGTTATTTTGCCACTAAATAGTCAATGTAAGGTAAAGAAAGCCTCAGAGCCAATTAAAATTAGCAGGAAAGAATTCCACACTCATGCAAGTGCCACAATAGCATAAATGTATACTTAAATTCCACAAAGAAAAAAATAACCCACAGACTCAGTCTTTACTCACAGGGGCCTTTTTGTCAATTGGCTTTATGACAAACTTTTTGTCATTAAATGAGATGTTTCTGATTTCACTCCAAGGAAAACCAATCTTGGGTGTCAACCTTCGAAAAGAAAAAATTAATTCTTAATATTTAATAAGAGGCATGAAGGGTGCATTTTCCAACAAATATCAAAACAGATCGATTATGCCATTTTCTTGGTTCCATTTTTAATATTAAAGTGATTTTTTTGGAAAAAGCTTCAGGGAATGATAGTTAATGAGATAATTTACCAAATGATTTATTATTATACAATTAGTCCTACAAGCTGGTATGGTGCTGATAGTCAGCTGCGATGCATCAGGAGAGGGTGTTACAAGCTTCAAACTTTGACACACAGTATTCATAATATATTCAAGTAATGAACATCATAATTTGTTGACCCTTACTTTAAGCATATCCTTCATTTAAGAGGACAAACAATTTCTCAAAAGAAATGCTCACTCCAAAGCATGTCTTCATTATAACAAACACTGAAATTTAACCAAAAGTAAGTTAGAGAAGATGGTTTAAAAGTTGCATGAGAATTGCATGCTGCTACAATCCTATCATTCAGTTTGAAATTTTATCTCCTACATGAGATTATTTAAATGATCTAATCAATTATACTAATACCAGAAATAGGTATACATATTTAAATTATTTCAACCATGGTGTTTCTCAGTTGGACTAAAAGTATTTTCCACTTGCATCATCTCAGTTACAAGCATTAGAAGTTAAAAACTGCAAATGTGCTTAGACAATGAGACATGCTTCATCAGATCATCAGAAAGGAGGCCTTTTATTTGAACACTCTAAATGATTTTTCTTTTGCCTCTTCAGAGCTATATTGCTATCTAATGACAATTCATATTTGCCAAAGATACTCTCAGGGAGTATGTTTACCAGGGGAGGCAGTTAATTTGAAAATAATGGGTATCAGCTATCTAATGCTCGACTCACTATGTTTCATTTCAAGTCATCCTGAATCTGCTGTTACTATCACACGATATTTAAGATCTAGAAAGCATATATAATAAGCAGCTCTTGAAGTGTTTGGAAAGAAAAAGTAGAATAACTCTGTTCTTTTGCTTTTAGATGCTTATTTTGCAAGTTTTTAACTTTTCCTTCTTCAAGGAATGGGCAAACAGAAAGCATTCCTAAATTCCTAAACAGAAAAAGATGTTTTAATCTATTAGTTTTCCTCGATGAAAAAAAATTACACTTTTGATGGACAGGACAGCTTTTGATGTTCTCATTGCTCTACTTCTAACTGCGGTTATTACAAGTAAAATGCTTCCTATTTAAGGAGTTGTTTCATCTATGCTATAAGAATATCTGACTGTCTGTGTTCTCATTTCCAGTGAAATTAAGATCCTAAGAGTATGGAAAGCAAGAAAGCAACAATACAAGGAAAAGTTTAAAAGTCATTAAAACTTCTGGATATGAAATACACATTTGAAATCTACAAGGCAATTCCTACTACAACCAGAGTAGTTCTTTTGTTCCACTCTTTCTGTCTTTTTATTTAAATTGTAGTTGTCTTAGGATGAAAATCGTCCCTTACTACATATAGGTACAGTGTGTCCTATATATAGACCCCAACTTCAGCAAGGGCTCCTGCACAGGAGAAAAATATAAAATGTTAACAACTTACTTGTCGTCATGCTCATAAATATTCAGACCCAAAGCATCAACACCTAGCCACAATTCAGTTCCCTTTTTATTCTTTATTTCAAAATAGTTAACTCCATACATTTCCAAATCTTGTGCAATCTTGAGGTACTCCATCATAGAATCTTCCCTGAGGAGAGAAGATAGTATAATTAAAAGACAAAAAATGAGCTAGACAGAGAAGCGGGGAAACTAAAGATTGCTTAAGTTTTGCATTTCAAATTAATTTCATTTAAATCTTCTGGAGGGTTTGTAAGCACTGTGGAGACATCTATTCAGATATTTATACAGTTCTTATCACCTTCATATCCACGGTCCTCATAGGGTCCCTGTAGATGTGTGGGGACACTGCTCCAACACGCTGTAATTACAGCATGTCCGAGCAGACTTGATTAATGGGGTACACTGGAGCGTGCTAACTGGCATGCTCCAACAGCCTCTACATCTTATGTATTTAGCATCCCTGTACTTCAAAATGGCAGCAGGGGCACTTTAACTAGAGCAAGCTTTAGTTAAAAGTGCTCCTGCCATTTTGAAGCAGGGGATGCTGAATACACGAGATGCTGTGGGCACTTCCATTAGAGCAGTTCTTTGAGTTGCTCTAATTGAAGCACCCCTCCTCCCCCATCTGCAGAGCATGTGTAAAGATGCCCATGATGATTAAATTTTATCCTCACCCATGATTGTGAGCTAGGGAAATATTATAGCCAGATGGGAAATTTGCACGCCAGGGAAATAACAGCTTTGCCCAAGGTCCCACAGGAAGTGTACGGATGTATTCAGAACTGAACCCCAGTCTCTGGCACCCTGCTCCTGTACTCTCTTCACTAAACCATCCTTCTTAACCTGTGTTTAGATGGGGGTGAAAAAGAGGAGTTTTAAAACAAAAAATCAAACTAATTTCAAATAAAGAAACCTTATCTTGGAAGAATTATTCCTAAATAGTTACCTCAACATCCCCCTATGTTCTTCATGCCAGTTCTGTATTCTTTCCTCCCACTGCTCTTTGGTCAGTTTGTGTTGTTCCAAGACCCTGTCAGTTAAACAAAGCCAAACAAAAGGATGGAATGAAATAGACCAGCAATCTGATCCCTTAAATACACAAAGATATCAGTTCAAGTACATGCACACACCTCCCCAAACACTAAGTCTTTCCACACACGCACACAATCTATGTATCGACAAATATGCCCAAACCTACATGGTTCCATTTAATTTTAGAACTATAGCACTATGATATCCCATTTTATTTTCTTAGTATTAATATCTTTTTAGAAGAAAACTTTAAAAAAAAACAGTACCATCATGACAAGCAGTTTTTAAACTTCAGTAAAGTTAATTCATGTCAGATGACAACCATGGACAAGTACTTCTTAAAACTTACCAGCATAGCACAGTAACAGAAGTTGAGTGCCTGAGCAATACTTTTATAAAGAAAAAGTCATTTTGTGCCTTCTTAAAACCAAGCAAAGGAGAGTTTTATGTTTTCATTCCTAATATGCAACTT
Source organism: Alligator sinensis (assembly GCF_000455745.1). Lineage (NCBI taxonomy): Eukaryota > Metazoa > Chordata > Crocodylia > Alligatoridae > Alligator > Alligator sinensis. The sequence goes on from NW_005842610.1 coordinate 428,712, forward strand.
TTTAAGCATTCCTGGTGTCTGGTCAGAAAAGAAAATGCATCGAGTATCGTCTTACTGAAAAGATCGGCTTAACTGAATTTACTGCCCTCACTCTGCTGACAAAAAGGTTTTTATTACTCCTCCTCCCCACCCACTCTCTCCTATTTCTAGCACTAGATAACTTTGGGCCACTGAATTGTATGAGGCAGAATAGAATACATCAACAAAAAAATGATGAATACAATCTGACTTTGGAATCATGCAGGTAGATGAATTAACACCACAAACTTCAGATGCCTGTTACCAAATGCCTGTGTAGGCTTAAATTACAAATTAAATATTTTAGCTATATCTCAAAAACAACACATTACAATTCTCACAGTATGACCACCTTTTAAAAGGCTATGAGTAGCAAGTACTCAAAAACTATGTGAGTAGCAAGTTCATAAGAGCTTTAATCTTGGACAAAAAGTTCTACTTACTGAATATTAGATAAAGGTGTTGACAGTAGAATATTTAAAATCTTTAGGTAAGCTTGTGAGTGAGGCTTCTAGGATCCAAACAGACCAGTGCACTGTTCAAGTACATACATAAGATGTTGTCTGCCCCAAAGAGCTTACAATTTAAACAACAGATCTCATACCAAGCATAGGTTTAACCAGCATCATTATAGCTGCAAGACATTATGTTGTAAGTCCTTTATTTTTCTATGCTTGCCTCATCACAAGACTTCCACCTTTAAGTTTGAAGTTTTCCAGCAAAGGGGTCTCTTCCCAAAGACAAATGATAAAAAATAAAATGAAAGGACTAGATTTTTCTAAACTTAGCAAAAATTGAAAGCAACCTTTTCTTGCTTGGAAAAACTGATTCAGCTGCTTAGAGTATTTCAAGACTCCATTCTGGATTGGACGTATTGTGCATGCAACTAAGCATGCATTTTTCAATAGTACTAGCCCAACATTTCTACATTCTACCTCTTCACCTCTACCACAGACCCACACCCTTCTTATTTATTCCTTTGCAAAACAAAGTGGAGGGGCAGAGATAGTGGTGTTTCTCTTAGCACCTCACAGTTACCTAAAGTCAGGCTGATCTCCCATAGCACCTCCTGGGAGATCAGCTTGACTCAACAGCAATCTTTTCAATGAACTGAAAATCAAAAAGGAATTTTACAAAAACGGGAAACTTGATCATGTTACCAGGGAAGAGGGATGAGAGTATTGTATGGGCAAGGAGGGAGGAAAAGCAGGAAAGCCAAAGCATGACTGGAAGTGCAGCTGGCAAGGGAGTTGAAAAAATAATAATAAAAGGGATTCTACAAGTATGTCAAGAAATAAGGAGAAGACCAACGGAAGCGCAAGGCCCCTTTGCTGAATGCAGAAGGCAATCTAGTTTTGGATAATGCTGAGAAGGCTGAAAATTTAATGCCTTTTTTACTTTAGCCTTCAAGAATAAGGTCAGCTACCAGATGACAAGTGGAGTTGGCAGCCCTGATAGGATAAGGGATAAGCAGCTTAGACTAATGGAAGAACAGGTTAGGGACTACTTAGAGAAACTAGATGCCTTCCAGTAGGCAGGGCAAGACAGGATACATCTGAGAGCAGTGGTGCCTGAACTGCTTAACAAGCAGACCAGATGAGCAGTGCCAGGTCTATCTGCAGGCAAAATGTGTGTGTGCATGTGTGTGTGTGTGCGCGCAAGAGTGCATATGCAGGAGTCTAGAGAATTACAGGCCAGTCAGTTAAACCTCAGTACCTGGAAAGATCATGAAGCAGGTCCTCAAGAATATATTTTCAAATACCCAAAGGAGAACATGGCAATTAGAAACAGCCAGCATGCATTCACCAAGAACAAGTCATGTCCAATCAACTTGATTTTCTGCTGCAACAAGGTGACAGGCTGCATGGATGGGGAAGGAGTGGATGTGATATAACTTGACTTTAGAAGGCTTTTGACAGTCTCCCACAACATTCTCATTAATAAGCTATGGAAATAAAAAACTAGATGAAAGCACCAGAAGTACAACCAGATACATAACTGGTTGGATCATGTTCAATAACTAGTCATGAATGGCTGAGTGTCTTGCTCTGAGGAAGTGTAACTGGGGCTCTTCAGGAGACTGTCCTGGGTCCAGTACTGTTAACATCTTCACTAATGATTTGGAAGATGGGATTGAGTGCATACTTAGAAAATTTGCAGATAACACCAAATTAGGTGGAGTTGCAGGCACTCTGGAGGTCAAAGAATCCAGAGTGACCTCGGTAAACTGGAAAAAATAGCGCACAATCAATCAGATGACATTCAAGATGGACAAGTGCTAAGTCCTGCACTTGGGACAGAATACCTGTGTGCGCAGATACAGCCTGAGGAATGACTGGCTAGGCTATAGTGCTGCACAGAAGGACCTGGGGGTACAGTAGACCTTAAGCTGAATGTGAACCAGTATTAGGGGAGCCCTGCTGTCTATGGCTATCAGCAAAGATTATAGCCCTCCCCCTGGACCCACTGCCACCACTGGACACTCTGTCCCTGGACACCATTGCCCAGATGCTCGTGGAGACAGCCCCTGTGCCCCACAGTTCAGATCCAGCCCAGGGCTTCAGGTGAGTTTGACACCTTTGCCATTGGGGAATAAGAGCAATGGCCTCCAACTCTATCACAAAAGTTTTAGGTTATAGATTAGGAAACACTTCCTCACTATAAAATGGAAATTCAGCACTGGGATATGTTGTGGAATTCATAGATTCATAGATGTAGGTTCGGAAGGGACCTTGTAGATCATCAAGTCCAACCCCCGATCTCCATCCTAGAAATTTTCAAGAGTAGGCTAGACAGACACTTGACTGACATAGTTTAGTCAGGGGTGATCTTGCTTTGAGCAAAGCACTGAACTAGACCTTCTGATGTCCCATCCAGTCCTATGATATTAATGTTTCTACCATCTTTTTCATGTTCAGGAGATACAGTGGACCCAAATTCATCATGGTCATCTGCAACAAGCCAATAATTTGGTTTCTATAATCTCTCATATGAACCCATGAGCTATAATCTGTAAAATGCCTATGATTTGACTGGTATATCACTAGTATTACAATAAAACTTCAGTCTTCTCACTTCAGGTTCAGCCTGTTAGCCTCAAAGGCTGGATTATGAAACAATTTAATTGCCATTATTTTAAAACTTTTTTTGTGTTAGCAATGAAGATTAGTTCAAATGGGACTGATAATTCAAAGCCAGGTAAGAAAAGAGCACAAACAATTTCTAATTTAAAAACAGAACTAAAGACACCAAACAAAAATTATTAACAAATTCACATAATGTAGCATTTAAGGTATACTTTTCTAATAGGAAAAATCAGATTGGTATAATAATAGTATTCTATCTTATCTATAATATTGATAGTCTTAACTTTATTAATAAAAACAGAATATTCAGGGGATCTAGACACTTTCTTTACATACTGAAAATTTCAATTTCAAATACTTACAGAAATACCATCAACACAAAAGTTATATTCCTGTCTTAACCTTTTTCAACCTATTGTCGTAACAAGCCCAAACCTAGGAGATTGGCAAAACAAAAATTTAACTACTCTTTCCTGTTTATTTTGTGTTTCTCAACACATTTCATATGGTCGTTTTCACCTTCTCCTCTCTATAGGAAAAAATTAAGGAATCTGTAACTTTATTAACATATGCAATCCTGTTAACATTTATGAGACTACTCACGTAAGTAAAGTTGAGGGGCTTAAGTGTTTGTAGAATCAAAGTTTTCTTAACGTTGCAGGTCTTTTAGACAGGGACAGGAAAAAAAATTAAGATATAGGCAAGGGGGGTTGCAAAAATATATGGATTACAAAAATATGGAGCAACTAGAAGGCAAGTGTGATTGCAAAAATATGGAGTAACTGTGAAGCAAGTGTAGTTCTTGATATCACTGTAAATTCCTTTTAAAAAATTGATTGCTATATTTACTCAAATCCAAGATGATCCCCCCCAACATCAGGAAAAGAAAGCCTTATCTTAGATTTGACTACTGGCTTGGGACAGGCAGTGGCTCAGCTCTGGCTTCAGCCCCAAGTTTATGGCGAAACCCTCAGCTGAGCCAATTCTGGCCCCAGGCCAGGGTGGCTGATTTGGCAGGGGAGGGGGCTCATGGAAGGAGAACACAGGGGAGTCCACACAGTCAGGGAAGCCGGGTGGGGAAGCACATTGTGGACATCCATATGTGGTTTGTGGGGAGCACAGGGCCCACCTTTCTCAAGCCTGTCCCCCATCTGGCCGCTTTCCAGCTGCTCTAGCATCAACCCCTCTTAGCCCTGACCTGGCCAGGTCTGGAGCTGTTTCCCATGCTTCACCCTGGCCAGGCTGGGATGGAGCCGGGCTGAGTCCACTGCCACCCCTGACTATTCTGGAGACAGAGAAGAGCTGCAGTGGAAGTTAAGCAGCAGGAAGGCCACATGTGCAGGGACAAGCACAGGGCAGAGGGAAGGCAGGCAAAGGCAGGAGAGTAAGCAGCACACCCTGGGCAGCAGGATAGGCTCAGGAGGGCAGGGGGCAGGGTCTGGCCCCTTGCCCCCACCACAACAACGAGGGCACAAATTTAAAGATGACTGCCCAATGATTAGATTCTATACATGGAAAATTATAAATAAATTAATAGTTTTCCATGTACAGAATCTAACTGGGCTGTCATCTTTAAATTCGAAGTCATCTTGGATTTGGGTAAATACAGATTTCAAATGTACTACGTTCTTTAAATGAATTTCTCAGTCTCATTTCTAGTATATCAACCTAGATATTAAATAAAATGTCACTAGTATGTCGTTATTTACTAAAAGAATTTTCCTGTTATTTGTTTCAAAATCTCATTGCATCTAATTTACACTGATCAAATAACCAAGTAAACATTTACTTAATGATTTAAGTAGGTACAGAAGTATGTCCCACCTGCCCTAACAAAATACACTAATAGAACTGTGTGTTATGATTACAGGTACTCATTCTCTAATACTCTGTGCATTGTCAAGATGCACCAGAAAACATGATGCTATCAGCAACTTCAAAAACAGTACTGCTACCAAGTTCTTAGCACGCTTTAAGTTTTTAGGTGGGATACCTACAGGGGGGGGAACATTTTTTTTTAGAATAATACTCTTTCTATTTGTGTATGCTTTGTTAATTCTTTTAAGTTATACATATTTGTAAATTTTAAGATGGTATCTTCCCACACTCCTCCCCCCACCCCCCCAAAAGAGGAAGGCTGCTTCAAGAACTGAAGGAAAAATATTGGTATTGAGGATTCCACATTAACTTGCTAATTGAATGGTTCCTATATTTAATTTAGCAGATGATATGTTTCCAGAAGAGAGCAAAGAATATTAAACCATGCATATTAGCTCAGAATAAGAGACCATACACCCCAGAGGTATTACCTCATTGGAACAAAAGCAGCCACTTGACTGAATCTGTGCAATTATCAAAGAACGTAGCTAATGAGGCATTCAAATGCAGTTCTCAAGAGAATCACAACTGGGATGCCTCTTCTTCACTACTCAAAGTCCAAGTTAGGAGAAAAGTAGGAGATCCTAACTTTTAGCCAACACATACACTCTCCAGAAAAGTGCAACTAGCATGTACTGCTTTCAAGATAAACTGACATTTGGAATTTAAAAACCTAAAAAAAGTGTGTTACCAGCAAGTTAAAGTAGCATCTACAAAACAGCAGCAGTAGTTTCACTCCCACTTACCGCTGGGGAAGAAGTCTGTCATTGGCCAAGTAGCCTAGCTTATGAATCTCCTTATTGTAATCACCATACTTTGCTTGGACGGCATAAGAAGCCAGTAGAACTGCAGTTTCAGGTGGACAGTAGATTTCATCATTTAGAATAGCCTCTTTCACTTGCAGAAAGAACAGTCTCTGAGTTATTTCTTGAATTAACTCCTCAGATACATCCTCCGGAAAAAACTTGGCCCTGAACTTGAATTGGAGAGGATTTTCTTTCCTTACATCTTGCTGTGTTACCTGGATTGGAGAAAAGTACACGTGAAAGTGAAGTAAGCAATAGTTTGTTATTTATTTTAGCAGCAAGAAATTCACTAGCTACTACACACTGTAATCCAACTCCCCCTGGCAAGCATACTGTAAAAATGACTTGCAATTCACAGGGCACTGAATAATTTACATCGAATTAGCAAACATGACAGCTCTGAAAGGCAATTTAAAGGTCTCATTTAAAAGCTTATTGTAGACTTGTGTTAATTTTTATCTACTACAATGAAGATCTGAAAACACGATTCTTATGATGTATATCAAATATAAAAAGAATAAGTTACTGAAAGTAATTCACCTGATGTCACTGGGATTTCAAAAACCGTTTCTTAGCAAGAATTGTGGCATGCTCAGTCTTAAATATCTGGAATAAAATTAAACTTTAAAACTTTGGCTTACCACTATAAATAAGGGAGCCTAAAATTCTTTGTTCATCACTCCATCTTTTGCTAGAAGGTGATGAACTTATTGCATTAACTGTGCCATATCTTTCTACACCAAATTTATTTTATTAATTAGAATTTTGCCTAGCATTTTACCAGAAATCTGTATTTTTGTGTAGCTGCCCAGGCAATTTGGCCTATTTAAATTTTCAACACTAAATATTACCGAGATAAAGCTATTAAACAATAGAAAAGGAGAAAAATTAGATGGAAAAAACCCTTTAACATCAAGTACTGTAGCAATCCACAATAAGTGTTAAGAAAAAAAGTGAAAGAGATCCTGATCTTGCAATCATATCAGTGCACACTTAATTTTATGTTATTGGGAATATTCCCAGTGAGCTCATTCAATGAGTTCCAAGGGACTATTTGTAAAGCACAGTCAAGCAGGTGCTTTAAATATTGGAAACAAGCTGGATTTCTCCAGACCAACTTTGTGTTTTAAAATATTCTGATTTATATTTGCTTTATTGTTATATGGAATCTAACAAACTATCTAAACAGCAGAAAACTATACATCAAAAGATGAGTGCATCATATATTTGAGGCTGCAGGTCTGTTGCACCCATGATTTCTGTGACCTAGGGTTTTTCCATTAAGGTGAAAGGAGATGAAGGGCAAAATATGCTGCTACAACTCTGCAATATGATTCTGCTTGTTTATAGTTAAATCCATTTAACCTGCACATATACCCCACTGTACCAGTCTGTAACATAAAGCAGCAATTTACCCAAATTTCAGATGGACACAACTATAATATACCAATATTACAGTAAGTCTACTGAATTTGTTGCAAGTCTGCAAACAAACAACTTAAAATTGAAATTGTTTGAACATAAGAATACCTAACCTTTTTATTCAGCTTCAGCCACGTTGAATAGCCTTTGCTGTCCACATACTGCAGCCCAAAAAACCAAACTTCACGGAGTCCAACTGTTTTCACCACCTAAAAATAAATGAATTGTTATGTCAACAAAATCAGGTCACCAACTGGAATTGGGTGGGTTGAGTCCACATACATTCAGTATTAAATGCCACATAAAACAAGGTTTTGTGAACGTGTCATAAAATGCCATACATGATGCATAACTCTCAAATCAAGAATGAATAGCTGACAGTAATCATTGCAGCCTCTTCCTCCAAGTTATATAGTGTTTTTTCTTTAAAATACCACCAGTCAGAACAACATGAAATGTCTCCTCTGATCAGGATGCAAAGATGTTTGCAGATGGAAAAAAAGGAATCACAAGACAAGACCATGTAAACCAAGCATCTTGTTTCTTTTCGTACAAGACTATGAAAACATAGGAAAAGGAAACCAGGATAAAGATGTGGGGGAAGATGACAACGAACATAATTACTGGTAAGTAATCCTTTGTTTAATGTCTCCTCTTTCCCCATCCTATAGCAAGAGAAGACAAGCAGCATTATTTCTGGTGGAAGTGAGCTCAGGCCAACATCTAAGGCACTGCCTTTGTGATCACTTAAGATAGTGATGCCCCAGCCAAAAACCACAGAAAGCAAGATGTCATCTTTTCATTAAGACAAAAGAATCATCTCAACCCTTAGATATTAAATAATGCAATGATACCATTATCTACAGACACACACAGTTAGGATGTATTATTTTATGAAATGTTTAAAGTATCAGAAACTACAGAACAAAGTTAAATTCCATATGCAAGGTTAGGTGAGCAAAACAAAGGGAAACTAAATAAGTTAATTATCTTAAACTGAGAAATAGCAGAAAAAGTAACAATGGTTTGGAAGGCTGTCCCATTGTAAAAAGGGATGATGCGAGTTTCTATGAATGGATTTAAAATGTTGTTACATAAAGATGCATATGCCTGTCTACTCCCACAAGATTGTATTGTCTCATCTGTCAAGAACTGTTCAAGTGGATTGCTTATTCATGAACAGGACTCTTTATACACCCCATGGCTAAAAGCAAAAGTTTGGAAAGCTTTGAGATGTAGTGTGGCTCAGTAAATACAATAAAAGTCTCCTATATTAAGTATCTGTATTCCAGACCTAATTTGTACAACCTTTCAACTGGTTATCAGAAAATGCTTAAGGTACTCTGAATATTTCAGAATTATTAACATCAGTTAGCAAAAGACACAAGTCCAAATACTTGCTCTCTTGGTTTCTATTTACTTGTCTCTTGTCCAAAGGTCAGACCCAGGTGGGGAAGATGAGACTATGCCTGTCTTGCATCAGGCAAAGGGATGGGATCACCAGCTGAGTCAAGAAAGTTGTTGAAGGAACCTGCTCTGACATACTCTACACCAGCAGTTTCCAACGCAGTGCCCATGGGTGCCATGGCGCCCCCCCCCCCGAGGTTTATTCAGGTGCCTATGCACATTTTCACAATCAGTAAAAATCATTATTCCAACAAAAAATGTTGTCATGCTGGCACCCACCGCTTTTTCTTTTAAATTTGAATGTGTCCTTGGGCACATAAATGTTGGGAACCCCTGCTCTACACTATGATGGCTAATTAGATCCATCAATTATGAATATGGCCAAAGTGGTAATGTTGTAACACCATGACCATTACATGAGGCTAAAAGGTTAATGCAATATACTGGTACAGAGTTAACCTTGAAAGCCAACTGGGCAACAATTACTATAAGGACGTGCATCTTCCTCTGTTTGGTAGTGATAGCCACACTGTTCAAAACCATGATGTTTGTTTAGCAGCACAATTTAGGTACTGAAGTTGCCCTATGAAGCTACACTTCTGGATGAAATATTTTCTCTTCCTGTAAAGGCATGGCAGTTGAGATCTGCCAAGACATTCAAGCTAATTATTTTCAATTTAAATATCTAGAAACTAACTGTAGGAACTACCAGAAGGTGTGAAAGCCACCAAACACATGGAGTTTGGTTAAGAACATGGTACAGTATGTGGTGAAGAGAGGTTTTGCATCTGTACCTTAGTCCCCCTATTCAAGAAAACTACTGGATGGACACTGGAGAAGACTTCCTGGAGTAGGTAGTTATCCCCCAAAATTGCCTAGCTAGAGATAGCATAGACTGGCAAGAGAGAAGTCACAGCTGTCTTCTTATGCCAGAGGATGGTATCATTTTTACTTGGGGTTGATATTGGCAACTCACCCATTCATCTTAGGGAGCAGGCAGGATGGCTGCCCTGTCCCCAAAAATTCTCTGCCCTGCAACACTTGTGAGTAATTGAAGAGACTGTTTTAGATCATTTTTAATTCCTTTTTTCCTTTCTTCTAGAAGTCTTGTTTCCCTGTTTCTCCAATCAGGAACTGGAAGAAAAAAAGAGCATGAATGCTGAAGTATTACTCCACAGTTCCAGTACGGAATGGCAAAGACTAGAGAGGAAGCAGTGCTTGGTTAATATACACGATATAAATGACAGTCTTTAATCTACTCTCTGCTTACAGGGTGAAGATGTACCACTCTTAGTACTGACTTGGTTATCAGAGGAGACAAATCATGCAATTCACATTTAAAACAGATGGCAAATGAGATTTCGGCCCTTCCAAAAAATCAGGCCAGACTTTATGTTGCTAAAGTAATTCCCTCTGTGAAGGTCTATACTAGCATAGCGCTATACAACAACTCTTTATTATATCATTATTATAAAAAACTATTTTAAAAAGGACTTGTCATTAGCCATATATTGGAATCGCATCACATGTCTGCAATTGTGCCATTTTCCCT
>NW_005842610.1:438911-443593 GCF_000455745.1 Alligator sinensis
AGAAACCATGCTGTGAATTTGCAGCACCTATGTCAGCAAGGTGGGCAGCATAAAGGCATTGTTAGTATTAAAATAAATGATGAATACAAGTGAACTAGTTTTAAGAAAGTAATATAGAATGCTCCTGTATTTTTAATTTAAAAAGCTCATCCTTCCATGACACAGTCAATAGCCAAGTACCAATTTTCTTGCATACCACAAATTCCCAAATGAGACATGCACCTTGTTTTTGGGAAGACAGAATGAAGGAAAAAAGATTTTTCCAATTATGATCACACAGAGCAGAGACAAAGTCTAAATTATCAGCTCACTCTCCCTTTCCTACCGAAGATCTAGGATTTTGAAAAAAGCAAAAAAACCCAAACCCCAACAGTCTGTACGGCTGTGAAATAGAAGGAGAGAGACTAGGAGTAGCTAACATACAGCCAAAATGGATGGCTTGATTAGTATAACATAAAGACCATTTAAGAGAGTAATTAACAACTGTGGAATAAAGAGCAAATCAGAAGGAAACAGGTAGATTATGATGAGCCATAAAAATCAATCAACTCCCTTAGCACTACCTGAATAGAAATGCCACTGCTGCTGCTGGGCAGTTGGTTTTAAACTTTGGGTGGAGCAGAAATCAAAACAGGGTGTGACTGCACCATTGCAGACCCTTGGATCTGACCCTGTTGGACTCCATCACTCCATCCAGGCAGCTGCTGGAGGGAAGAGAAAGAAAACCAGCAGCAGCCGTCTTACAGTGCTCCATGAAAATCAGCTTCTGTGCTTAAGACATACACACCCACTTTGGAAGGCTAATTTTTGGGAGGAAAGTGTATGGTATGTGAGTAAATGTGTCATGTTAATTACTCAACCACTGAAGAGAGATTTAAAATTAGCATACTTCATTTCTAAAGCTGCCCAGAATCTAGATTAAGAAAGATGAAGCCAAGTTAGACTCTGATGCCAAAAGCCCACAAATAGACTTAAGAACTCAGCGTAAGGCAGGGGTGGGCAAAATACAGCCCACAGAGCGAATTTGGCTCACCCAGGGATTTTATCTGGCCTACAGTGGATCCCTTGGCCCTGTCTGACCCAGGCATGGGCCCAACCCAGGCTGTGGCATATACAACCAGTCCACTGCCCCTGGGGTGGCATGGTTGCTCCTGGCAGCCCGTGGCGGCAATCCCTCCAGCTGCTGCTGCCAGTGTCACCACCACCACTGGACCAGCCCCACTGCACCCTGGCCTGTCCTCCATGAAGCCACCACAGGGTTGGTGGGCAGGGTCCAGATGAAGTGGGCAGGGTCTCTATAAAGACTGTCCTGGGACACCTTCAGGCAGGGTGCATTTGGCCAGGCAGCGGGGGAGCAGCATCTGGGAACATGAAAGGCAGGCAGGGCCAGGCTGGGATCATGGGGCAGTGACAGCACTGGGCAATGCAGGGATTATTTATTTTTTAATACATTCTCCTCTCTCATGTGCGAGCGTGCACGCACACACACACACACACACACACACACACACACACACACACACCCCCCTCTGCAGGAATATCATGTGCTCTGGGAACAGCAAGGGATCAACAAAAAGCCACCTAACTAGGATTTGGGCACAGGCATGCCTACTTAGATAATCTCAAGGGACCATAGGTGAAAACAGATTCCAAGATGCACAGTTTTGTCAAGATGGTACTGATACTAGACAAAGATATTAGCAAACCTTTAGGCAACTGCACTGGTGAAAACTTAGGTAGCTACCAGTTCCTGAACAGAAAGTAGTCACACCTGGTTTTTGTGGATTGTTCACTTGGGTTTAGGTTGCATCTGTCACCTGCACAGGTCAAATCCTTTTCTGGATCTGGCCTTAAACTCACATGTCATTTACTGGAATACAACCTTAAAAGAAAAACTGGGTAGTCAGCATTTAGTGTGACATTACCAAAAGGGGCCATCTTGTGGAAGCATGAAACTTGAACTCCTCAACAAGTTAAAAACCTGTCACTTTCACTGTTCCATGTCCAGAAATAGGGAGATGAAACGGTGTTTCTTTTTAAAGGGGAATTATAATTGGTAGGCGGGAGCTTTGATTACAATATAAATGTCCCAGAAAGAGGAGAACTATGTTCTGTTTCTTCCTTACCTGGAGAGGAAGTGAGGTATTTATTCTTCTACTACAAAAAGTTTTCTGCCTTGGATTTGTTGTTATACAATAGCAAAAACTAAGATATACATTCATAATTGTGTACTGTGACTCTTTGCAAATATCTCTAAAATATGCATTACTTTCAATATGATTCAAAACATGTTTCAGCTGAAGTCCAACTGGAAATGCATTCTTGGAAAGTTGCCCTGTGATTCAAGTTTCCCGTCAGAATTGCCAAGAGGCAGCAAAGGCTGGACATTAGGGCTGTGCAAGGCTTTGGACCGTAATTCAGATCTGGAGAAGCTTCGAACGCTTTGGCGTCGGAAGCAGCATGTCCGGATCGAAGCGCTGGCTTCGTTAGGCTTTCCGAACTGCTTCGGAAAAGCTTCGGAGCTGCCTCGGAGATCCGGCCATATGGTATAATGGGGAATCAATGAAATATCTATAACTTTGTTGTTTTTTGTCTGATTTGGATGAAACTTGCAGGGATGGTAGCCTCTGCAGAGACCATGAAGCCTACCAACTTTCAAGAGAATCGGTGCAGGGGTTTGGAGAGAACTGCACCACAAATTCCTGAAAGCAAAACTCATGTCACGTGTGTGTGTTACACCACAGGGGGTGAAAACTGCAGGGTTGGTAGCCCCTGGTGAGGCCACAAAGCCTACCAAGTTTCAAGGTGATAGGTGCAGGGGTTTGGGGGAAACTGCACCTCAAGCTGCTGACAGGCAAAACTCGTGACATGGGTTACACTGTGTGTTAAGACGCAGCAGGGGGAAAGCTGCAGGGATGGTGGCCACTGCTGCGGCCAAGAAGCCTGCCATCTGTTGAGGAGATCGGTGCAGGGCTTCTGGGGCTCTGCACCCCTAGCTGATGACAGGCAAAACTCATGACATGGGTGCTTGTGCAACTGTCTCTGTCTTGGGGCAGTTGATTGTCTGTATTATTTTCTCTCCTTAGTCTGTGGTTTTGTAGGTGTTAATCATTGCTAATTAACTAATTATCTAGTAGCTAGGTACTGTGTATTGAGCTGGTCCTTGAGTGAATCATGATTGATTGGTAACTGGTAACACAGTAGCTTAGCAGCCAGGCATGCAGAAGTGTCTCCCCCACCACCCCACAACAGACAGTTGCAAAAGCACTCATGTCACAAGTTTTGCCTGTCAGCACCTTAAGGTGCAATTTCCCCCAAACCCCTGCACCTATCTCCTTGAAACTTGGCAGGCATCGTGGCCTGACCAGGGGCCACTACCCCTGCAGTTTTCACCCCCCTGTGGTGTAACACATACACATACATGAGTTTTACATTCAGGAATTTGGGGTGCAGTTCCTCCCAGACCCCAGCACCACTCTTCTTGAAATTTGGCAGGCTTCATGCTCTCTGCAGAGGCTACTACCCCTGCACATTTCATCCAAATCAGACAAAAATCAGCAAAGTTATAGATATTTAATTGATTCCCCATTATACCCTATGGCTGGGTCTCCAAGGCGGCTCTGAAGCTTTGGAGCCGCTTCGGCTGGATCAAAGCAGAAACCTGGTCCGGACCTCCGGATCGGATCGCTGGCATCCGAAGTGGCCGGATCCGAAGCCGAATCGAATAGCTGCCTACTCGCACAGGCCTACTGGATATTAGTATGGGTCAGATCAATAAAAAGTATCAACTGGAAGGGATGGACAGATGCTTCTGACTATACTCTACCATATATAGCACTGTATCATGACATCCACTGTAGATAGCTATAGATCATAAAATGGCTACCTGGTCAAAGAGCTGTTTGCCAGTTGTATTGGGTTGGATGGCAAATTCCAACTCTGCATCCATTGTAGTAACTCGTACATTGATCTGCAAAAAACAGAAAGGAATACTTAGAATAGCATGTACCACATAAATCTTTCATAGCACTGTTACTACTTGTAAGAAAAATAATATATTGAAATGGTATTTGCAACAAATTAACTTGTATTCACACATACGCACATAAAATAAAAGGTTTTTGTTCAAGGATAAATATTTCATTGAATGCAGTTTAAGTCAAAGTTTGGCAAGCAGCAGCAGGGCACAGCCCCCCCTCCCAGTGCTGTTACAGGTGTGGCAGCACTGAGAGCGGGGGCTATGCCCTGCTGCCACCTGGAGCAAGCCACACCTGCATCATGGCTCTGGCAGTGGCGATTGGGGGCTCATGGCAGAGCCCCCCCCCACGCAGCGTGGAGCAGTGGGGATCACCTCCCACCTGGCACCCGCATGGCAGCTGTCACATGGCTTGAGTGCACTGCAGCTTGGCAGGGTGCTGTGCACTGTCTGGGAGTTGAGGTGGCTCCACATGTCAGACAGAGCCCAGCACCGCTCAGCCCCAGCTCCCAGGCAGCTGTCACATGGCTTGAGTGCACTGCAGCTTGGCAGGGTGCTGTGCACTGTCTGGGAGTTGAGGTGGCTCCACATGTCAGACAGAGCCCAGCACCGCTCAGCCCCAGCTCCCATACAGCTTGCAGCTCCATGCAACAGCTGCCACGCGGGTGCCAGGCAGGGGCGGGCGGGGGGGGAGCTGCATGCCCGC
>NW_005842610.1:448142-473451 GCF_000455745.1 Alligator sinensis
AGTGTCGAAGGCCTTCCTGAAGTCCAGAAAGACTATGTCAACTGCTACCCCTGCGTCTATGGATTTTGTGACCTGGTCATAGAAGGCCACCAGGTTGGTTTGACAGGACCTGCCTCTAATCAACCCATGTTGGTTGCCCCTAAGCATAACCTCCCCTGCTGGCCCCTCGTGGACATGTGCCAGGATAATTGTCTCAAAAAGCTTACCCAGGATCGAGGTAAGACCAACTGGCCTATAGTTTCCTGGGTCCTCCTTCCTCCCTTTTTTGAAAATGGGAACCACACTGGCCCTTTTCCAGTCCTCTGGCACCACACCAGAGCACCACGAGTGCTCGTAAAGCTGTGCCAGGGGTCCCACAATGACCTCTGCTAATTCCCTCAGCACTCTGGGGTGGAGGTCTTCAGGACCTGCTGATTTAAATACGTCCAGTCCCTCCAGAAGTTCCCTGTCTAGATCCTCACTGACCCTAGGCCTGGGTGCACCTCCCCCGGGGCCTCAGGGGGTCCCGGCCGATGGGCTGATCTGGTCCCTGCTCAGGAAAATGGAGGCAAAGAAATCGTTAAATAGGTTAGCCTTGTTGTCTGGTGCAACAACCAGATTTCCTAGCGTGTCTTGCAGAGGCCAAATCTCTCTGAATCAGCACCAAATCTTCCGAAGCCGATTCGATTCAAGATAGTGATCTGAATCTCCAAATCAAATCACTGTCCTCTGAATCAGCACTGAATACTTCTCTATTTGCACAGGCTTAATGTCAATGTTTCTTTAGTATTTCTCAAATAGGGCTGAGGTCTAATAAGGAATTTGAAGGAGATATTAGCAGTCATATGGATTACCTGAAGAATGCAGTTCCATGTATAAGAGGAAGTGTAAAAGAAAGCACCTATGCATTTTTGGTGATTTGGAAGTCTTATGCAAGCAATTAATAAGAAAAAAACTGGACAACAGATAGCAGTAAAAAAAAATATGAACCAATCTGAAGGTTTATGCAAACCACTGGAATTTGATTAAGGGAAATTGTGCAGGAGCCAATGAAAGTATTTGAAGAATTGACGATATGATTATAGCAACAGGAAATAATTTTAGTAGTTGTATTTTGACTTACTGGAGGGGAGATGCTGGTGTCTAGGAGGTTCAGGTTGATAAGGTTACAGTACATGAGACAAAAGACAAGAACCTGAATAAAAACATTTGTCTGTCTTAACAAAAACAGGCAAGAGCTATGCAAGTAGCAGCAAATTTGGTTACAGTCCGAATGTGTGGGGCAAAGGAAGGTGACAAGTGTGACAGGGGGCAATCTCCCAGGCTCAACATGCAGGCTCCTCTGTAGCCTGCACCGGCCCACTAAGTGCCCTCCTATGGTGCTCCGCCACACAAGAAATATAGTTTGTTTGGTTTTTTTAAATGAACAGCAACAAATGATGGAGGTAACAGAGAGGATATAGGAGGAAAAATGAGAATTTTTTATTGTAAAGTCAGAATCAGTGTCTTCTGGTATGGGGGAGGGGAGAATGGGAGGTGGACACAGGTCACAGGTGTGGAAAGGACAATTTTTTTCTAATCAACTATTGGTCCATCAGCAGGATATATTCAGCAAATTTTAAAAACACACTGCAATGGAACAACAGAAATTTTCTGTGTAAAGAAAAACCAACACCAGTCTGATAGAAACAGAGGAGTTATTAGGTGATGACGCACATCATCTGCAAGAATTAAACAGTCCTTAAAGGGACAGTAAAGTAAGGAAAATACATAAACTGAATATGTAACTTGCAGGATCTGTTTGAATAAGCACAAATATTCTAATCCGGATAAAGTTTCTGAATGTTAAAAAGATCCAAGTACGGGAGGTGTGTTGTAACTGTATCTTACAACTACAATAGATAAACACACACACACACACACACACACACACACACACAATATCAGGTCAATTAGATGCATTACACTAATTGTAATAGTCGTCAGCTATGCTGTTTATACAAAAGGTCAAAGGAAAACAGTCAGCCAACCACATTAACATTTGTGTGTTCACTTTTGCTAACAGGGTACAAGCTGAGGGGAAATGTACTCCCCACTTCTTAAAGTAAATCAGTTTATTTTTAAACAGGAAAGGAATAAAAAAGTTAAAAGTTTACTACTTTATTCCTGTTGGCAGTTTTGGTTACAGTCAAGGTTTGAATTACATTCTGACTCTTGGCGGGGAGGGGGGGAGAGTCTGTAGCAGGAACAGCCAGAAGGAGCCGCGGCCACCCGAGGCAGGCCAAGGGGGCTCTCGTCTTTTATGGGGGAGCTCAGCCCACCCAAGCTCCCCCAGAATTCCAGCCCTAGTTACAGTCCAAAAGGTTCTACTGCTACAAACAGTCACTGCAGCTTTAAAACTACCTAGCTATAGCACAACATTTTTTAGGCTTCTGATGCATTATATAAATAAATGGTCCACCCTCCCTATTTTTCCTTCCTCTCCTCTCTATTTCGATAATTTGTTCATACCTAATTTCATAACTATTTGAACATGGCTTGTTCATACCCAAGAGAGAAAGTCCATTTATACCACTCAACAGCACTTCTGTCAACCAAATAATGTTGTTGTCCCCGCCTGTTCATTTGATGAGATGGTATGCGCCAGTCTAGACCAGATGAAGACACACTCTGAAAGTAAAAATTTAACATCCTCACAGGACTTCATTTAATATTTCAAAGCAACTCCACAAAAGTTATAATAAGCTTCCACAAGTCATAAAATGAAATGCAACATTTCAGTAATTTCATAAAGAAGTGTAAGTGAAAATCAGGCACTAAGCTGCAGGGAAAAGGGGCCTAAACTAGTATAGAAAAATTTATTGAAATGGAAAGTTCAGAAGTATGGGGAACTCCCTCATCCCTTCAGCCTGTTATACTAGTTCAGGTATGAATATCCCAAAATAAACATAATTTTGGCAGAAACCTATGGATGCAGATAGTAGTAACAATGAACGTTTCCAAATGAAACACACTTGAAAATGCTTTAAAAAGGAAACATTTCAGCCAGTGGACACAGGTACATCCCTGTGTCACTGAACATTTCAATGTTGCAGCTTCCTCTAGTGCCAGCCAGGCAGCATTAGGGCAGGCTGCAAGGAACAAATGCTCTGCTCTCAGCTCCCTGCTCCCCTTCACTTCACAGGGACAGCAGGAAGTGGGGGGAGAGGGGGGGCAAGAGTAGAGTGGAGAGACAAGCAGGGGTTGGAGGGGAATGGAGTGGGGCACGGGACAAGTAGGTTAGGAATACCAACTTTCCCCCCAATCCCTGCTTTTGGCTCTTAAATCTCCAAATTTCTCTCCACCCTCCCCCAACAAAGGGGAGGGGCAGAAAGGATTGGGAGCAGAGGGTTCGACTGACATTAGCCAGAGAGTTGCGTGTATCCAGCTGTCCTTTTGAAACATTTTAAAAGACATCTACAACATTTTAATTGTTACTTGTGTCCATGTCTTATCTGGAGTGCAGAGCAAAGTGCATCAATTCTCATATTAGATGGAGGTGTAGGCTAATGACCAAGAACCTGCAAAGAAAATTTGTGCCTTTCTGACGTAACAAGAATTCTTGCTTCATATGGAGATGACAAATAAAGACATTTCTGAGAGGTGTTAACTGCAATTGGTGCTGCTGTACTTTATATTCCTTGGCATTATCTAGGTCTAATCATGCTGGAAATTCTTCAGTCTCCCCACAATGCTCTGTACCAGAAGCCTGATACTAAGATGGGAAGTCCATGACATTCAGAAACTGTTCCCATTACTCCAGAGCTGAACTTCCACCTCACAAATCAGGCTCAGGATCTGCTTCTTTGACCCAAGGACCGCCTTTCATGAGAGGTATATACAAGGCACAAGGCTCTGGCTTCTGGAGGCTATCAGACTAAAGGAGATCAGGGAGGGCACAGACTAAGGTCTGATGGATGGAAAGGACAGGGCTGTGCTTACTGGTACTGTGACTCCCTGCTTTACCTTCACAACACAAGAACAGAGGGTGCTTTCTTTCATGAGGGGTAATGTAACTAAGCAGTGAAACTTGGAGAGGCTGGGAAACTTGTTTCCTCAAAAAAAATGTCCTCTTACTGTATAGATACTACATGGTGGGAGGCTTCTCCCTTATGCAAGGTCTAGACAGGAACAGGCCCAGGACAATGAAAAGCAGGGTATGGCAGCCGCAGAGCTCAGTGCACCTGCACCTGGGGGCTGAGAACAGAACTTGCAGTGGTGAAAGGGGGGGTATGACTGCACCACCACACACCCCAGATCCAGTCCTGCATCCAGGTAATGCCATACCTAAAGGAACAGGGTCAGAAAGGCGCAGTAAAAGTTGAGGCCTGGAACTGCAAAGTGTTTTGGCCCTGGATTGAAGTATAGACCCTTACCCACAGAAAGCCAGCTGAAGAACTTGAACTTGTAAAAGAGATCCCTTATGTGCCAGAGCCAAGCGTGGATACATACAGTAGTAGAATACAGAGTTGAAGATCTTTGCCTCTTTTATACCCTAGAAACATGACATCTAGTGAAAATTGGTATTCCATCTACCAGAGCATGAGAGTTAGAACATTAAGGGAAGATGGTATCATCAAAAAGACAGCCGAAATCATGGTTCTCATTTCCCTCCACGCCACACCTACCCCCACTCCTTCACTGAAGCCAATGACAGTTTCACCTTAACACAGGGTGGACAATTATTTCGGCTCAACAAGTTTTGGCAAGCTGTCAGGGACCACATGGGTAGCCCGGTCTCTTGACAGACGCCCTGACACCTGGTCACCACATTGGGACCATAAGTCCTGCCCCATGACTCCTGACCTTTGCCACCAGAAGTCCCTCCCCTTGCATCCCCCCCCTGCTACTCCTCCCACCAAATGCTCCTTTTAAGAGGGAATCATAGAACCAGAAAAAAAAACCAAATCATACACTAGAAGTAAAACATCTACTATATTTTAATTTTACTACAAAAAATATTTGTCACGACTTGTAATTAGATACTGCATATAGAAGGAATTGCATAATAAAAACTCAAAATAAAAGTGTCACTCTGCTGGTTGGGCAGAGCCCGTCTGCCCAAGAGGGTTCGAGCAAGGTCCAATAGGTTATGTTGTGGGGGTTGTACATGTGAGTGCCTTGCTTTCACCCTTGTTGGAAGAAGGGCTGGGCAGGGTGCAATTCATGGGGAGGCGGGGACACACCATGGAGTGGATGAAAGTACATGGTAGGCTGGATACAGCCCACGGGCTGTATTTTCCCCACCCCTGCCTTAACATACCATCACCGTATGATTTGTAAAATGAAATATATAAATTCAAGCACCTAGACAGGTAAAGAGTTTGAGATAAAAAAAAGTTCGTTTTGTTTTTCTAAAATGAATTCCGAGTGGAGGGTAGACGTGATTAAATGGGTATGGTGAAGAGCATATAAAACAGAGGATATTTGGCTATTTAAATAAAATACAGGGCTGCCAGGGAATGAGAATCCTCACCAATCTAGTGAATACTTAGGTAAGTAAGCATAAATCTTTTACTTCTAAAGAATGTTTTTACAAAACACATTGCAACAATACAAGACTAGGTTAGAACAATAGGGAAGGAATAAAAAGGTAAATCTTAATTCAATTACTTTGCACACTGAAGGTTAATCACAGCATAAAATGTTGCATTCATGTTAAAATAGTGTGTTGCAAACCAGTTACTTTAAGTGACAAACTGTGACCTATCATTTAGCCTTTAAAATAACTTAAGTGGCTTGAATGACCAGAATGTCCTAACTAGCAACATTGCTCCAGTCATATTAGAGTATTACAGCGAGTATATTCTGGCAATCACTCACGCTTGTTCACTTACTTGCCACACCTTTGATGGGAGAATAAATATAATAAACAAACAGACAAAAATAATTGCAGTTCTTACAATCGATCTGTATAAAGTAACTTCTTATTTTCTCACAGAATGTCTAACAAGGTGATAACATTCATGCTCAAGGTCAGCCAAGTCCTGTTTTGGTATAGTCTCTATGTCTGGTGACTGGCTCCCTGCTGAGCTCACCTCCCTGGCTAATTCTTTGTTTAATTTCTCTCAGAGTGTACCTTCCGTTGCCAGGGTTTCTGTGATCCCCGTGTCCCTTGAAGAGTCTCACTGCTTTTCTGATTCAGGTAAGTATCTCCCCAATGCATGGGCTGCCTCTTGTCCCGACACAGCTATAGAACTCCTGCACCTCCGCACAGGCTGTTTCAACCCTCCAGGTGGAATTCGCATTCCTCACCCCCTTCCAGGGGGTGTTTGTTGGGGAAGTGCCCTTTTCAAGGTGTTCCCTTACTTGCTTCAGGTCTCTAGTTTATAATTCTTTGCAGATGTTCAAATCTCCCTCCTCCAGAGGTCACCTGATGACATCATCACCTCCGGTTCTCAGTAAGTTTAACTCTTCCCCTCCTAGTAACAGGGTCAATAGACTCCCTGTTACATTAAGCACAAAGTATTCTCTTTTCTCCCTAAATTCAAACCCAGCATTGTATTACACATGATTAAGTAAAATCAAATTGCACCAAAAAAAGAGGGAGCAGAAACAAAAGTAAGGGGAGTGCTGATTAAAGCACTTGTCGATTTACAAGTATGTGCTTATGGGTTTATCTCCCCTGTTGATTTTTATATATTGTAGGCAAATGGTAATCTTATAGGACACACCCCTAATTATGAAATATATCCAACTTTCATATTTGCATTATTGAGTTGTGGCAGGTGGACTTGATTTAAAATGGAACAATCTTTCAGTTACTGGTGCCATATATAGGTATCTTTATTAAATAATACCTTTCCTTGTACATTTGTATGTTTTGTAAGCTGTAGGCATAAGTGCCAGAACAGGACTGATTCCGTTTGTCCTTTTTAAGTTGAAATAGAGATCTGAAGATTGAGGCACCTCAAGAAAAAGACATCAAACTGGAACAGTACATTTCTATTCACAACTGAAATGCCAATCGTATAGATGTGAGCGGAAAAAATGTAAAATAAGTTATCGTCTCATTCTCCAATATATACTATAGAATCAAATACTGGAAATGTAATGTGCAAGGTACAGTCAGGGGTATCATGGTGTGTGGTGAGTAGAGTGTGGGGTGGGTAGGGGCAACACAGAATAAGAGCTATTGCTGCAGTCAAGCGGGATCACCAACCCAAAAAAATGTTTTTTATTGACTTTCTGCAAATTGCCATTCAGGGCCTGGCAGAAAGGTTACACTTAAATTATGTAAACCATCAGCAGGGGTGTAGTTAATTTGCGGTTCTGCAGAAACTGTGAGAACTGGCACCTACAAATCGCCAGGAAATATCACGTTGGCCACGATTTCCCACAAAATCAACCTAACAAACCAAGCAAACAGTGTATTATTTATATAATACACTGTTTTAGAATGTCCCAATGCTTACCATAATACAAAGACAGTGCGACAATCACTGCAGCCACAGATCACGTGACAGTGCTAGTTAGAGACTAAATGAAGGTGCCAGTCAGTGAAGTGAAAATGTTTCCATTAAGGTTAGCATTAATTAGTATTTCTAAATTTTTCATATTGTATATAAAGTGTATAATATATTTAAATTTATAATATGATAAATTATAATTTACTTTCTATGGAAATTGCTATTAAATTATACAGTACATGCCTCTCTGCCAATTAGCAGTGAGGGGCAGGGCCGCTGGGAAATGCCTCAAAATGGCTCTTCATGCCACAACCAAGCTGCAAAAATTGCTTTGTCTTGCTGTGAGTTAAGTAGACCCCTATATATCAGTAAATAACATGTCAGTAAAGAAATCTGGTTGTCAGTAAAAAGTTTGCAGATTATCAATTTTCTTGGGTTAGCAACTCAAGTCAGGGGTAGAGGGCTAGCTTTTGGCAGGGTTTATGTCCTATTTTTTACTTTAACAAATACCTTTAAAATTTACACACAAAAATAAAGAAGTATAGCATGGCTTCAGTAATTTTATTCAGGCAGGCAATTTTTTTTGTTCTCACACCAAGTGGTTTCTATATTAGAGCCTATGAGACCTTAGTATATTGACTATATACCCGTTGCCCATCAAAATAAAATTCTGAATTGCTTGATATTCTTACATGTTTACAGAATATATACAAAAATTGACTATAAATTTAAATAGCCATATTAAAGGTAAAAAAATCTTTGTCTTGTCCATGGGATTCAAATTGGTATACTGTGCACAGGGATGTAGTAAAGGACAGATTAAACACTCTCTCGGTAAATTACTTGTGGGACAATAAGTCCATTTATTACAAAGAGCCAAGCATATTTCCAGGGGAAAAAAGCATATAAAAGCTCTAGTTTTTTAAATTTATTTTTTTAATTTTGCATAAAGAATCAGTCACTTGCCTTTGAAGCAAAAATGAGCATCAGTCTAATACCAAAATCATTACTAAGCCAGATATACTGGTAATAAGAAGTTATTGCTCTTTCCAGGTATTCCTTTGTATTACTTCAGATGCTGACTGTCCTTTAATTATATCTATTTGTATTACAACACCATCTCAAGGTTCAAATCAGGTTTTCTATTGGGCCGGACATTATACAATCACCTAAAGGTAAAGATCCTGTGCCGATCTAACAGATCAATATAAATGGATGTTAGAACTGAAGGAATTAGGAAAAATGTGTGTGACAAAACAAACAGCAATTTGAACATATATGTTTACATTTACTTTATGTAATTAATTGGATAGTTTTGAGTTGATGAAAAATAAAATGAGTCCTCCACGCTGCACATTTGTCTATTTATACTGTAGGCAGACCTGTATATACTTGTACTGTAATTCAGCTACCATATAAATAATGCTTTATAGAAAAAACATTAAATTAATTTAACTTTACAAACCAAAAAATGAATTTGCAGTATGTGCAATTCAAAGCATAAGTGTCATTCACTAAAACTCACTATAAACCTTTCAAAGTTAAAATTTAGAATATTTGGACACTGCTGTTTTTGGACAAGTTATATCCTAAAATACTGAACAGATTCTTAAAAAGTTGATATATGATGCCCACAGGTAGATCTTCATTTCCAAACCTTAAAAAAATAATTTAGCCTCATCAGTGCCTTGTGCACTGAAGTGATTACCCTTTCACAGTTTTGAATGCTCTGAGAACACACTTCTGAAGAAAAATCTATTACAATTTTTAAAAATGTTTTTAGTCTTTACAAATGCAACTAATACTTCAGTCAATTAAACCTAATCTTCTTAGGTTATAAAATGATTAATAGTTATGTAACTACTGGTGTCTAATTTTAGTCACACTATTTCTATTTTGGATGAAGACAGAAGAAAATGGCATGTAGCCAAGACACTGAGTCAAGTTTTTTGGAAAGGGTGTGCTGGAAATTAGATCAAATATTCTACTCTCTCAGTATCCATAGAAAACTACTAAATCTTTCAAAATGTATTCAGCTACTGATAGCTGTAATCATATTTAATGATTATTAACAGCCTGATCTCCCTCCCACTGAAGCCACGGGAAGTTTCACCATGGATTACAACAGATTGAACTCATGCCCCAATTCCAGGGTGCCAGGCAAAGTTAAAAGAACAGAAAAAATCTTTTGGGGGTTTTTAAGAGTACAGGAGATGCCAAATGAGTTGCCTACAGGAAAGCACCTTGATTCCAAACATAACCCGAATGATTGCCTCAATAGGAAAATGTGAAAAATGCATCATTGCTTGGACACCTCTAAGGTCGTTACTCTGTGCTAAGTTATAATGTATTTTAGATTGCCAAATCCAACTTCTCATTCAAACTTTTCAGCCCAACCACCTATTGAAGGGCATGCCTATACCCCTCCAAATAAGAGGCTACATCACAGTGAAGAACAGTAGACCTGTTCCATGACCCCCAAAAATGGAAGAAGCACAGCCACTTCAATGTAGCAACTGACATGTGCCAATAACCTCTATGCCTTGGATGTCTTCATTAGCATATGAACAGCGTCGCTCTAAAGCCAGCTACATTATATGGGGTGTGGTATGCCCAGAGTAAGCATGGTGTGCGCTTTACTGCAGAGCTTCTTAGCATGGTCCAGAGGCAATGCAGTTATACCCAAAATAGGCATGACAAAGATACAAGGAACAGGGCTCCCCACAGCTACAGGAATTTGATGGCAGGAGGAGCAGTGGTAGTATTAATTGTTGCAGCTCCTGGATCCACAGCAATTAATGTTGCTGCTACTCATCCTGCCACCAAAATTCCAGAATCATGGGCCAGATGCTGTGATTCATGCCACTTAGCCAGCTGATCATCCCCACGCTACTCTTCCAACCCAGAGGGCCAAATGAGTTGAGCACCACTGCCCAAAACAATCAAACCCCACACATTCTGACCTTCCAAACAGATCTTTCCATTACTACCCCTAAAAGATTTTATTCACAGAAGCATGAACTTTATTCCACAGGAAATTATGCTAGTCCGGAAGTGCCGAGTTTTCCCCCTTGAATTTGACTACAATTAAAAGGATGTTCAATATTCCAAACAAACAAACAAACAAAAAAGAAGTCTTTTACTATGGATATGCCTCTATGTAAAAGATGATAGCATGTCTTTGTGTCAGAGATTCATAGATTGTAAGGCCGGAAGGGATCTTGGAAGATCATTGGGTCCCGCCCCCTGCACCAAGCAGGAAAGATAACTGGGAGTCAGGTGACCCCAGCAAGGTGACTGTTCTAGTCTCCTCTTGAAGATTTCCAGAGTAGGTGATTGCACCACCTCTGAAGAGAGCTTATTTCACAGTCCAGATAGCCTGACTGTAAAGTTTTTCCTAATATTGAGCCTAAAAATCGATCTTCTAGGAGTCTGTGGCCAGTACTCCTGGTTTTCCCCTTGGGAAACAAACTGGTTAAAAGCAGAAGATTATATATCTAACTTCATCACTGATAATGCATAGGACTAAAGTGAAACTTTATTACTTAAAAAAAATAGCATTACTTTAAAAAAAATGCTGAATTCATTGTATTGCTTGGATTCTCCTGTTTACAAGAATTTACTAAAGGTGCGCCAATATATTGGATTGGCGCTGATAACAGGAAAATTAAAATTATCTGCAATCAGCTTTTTTTGGCCAATAATGTCACCAACTGCCACATGCACGAGCACTCCCTGCTGCTGCATGGGCGGCATGTGCTTCCCAGATGTGTGCGCGGGGCGAGGGTGGGCTACCCACTGCGGACTCGGGGCCAAGGGCTGTGCCAGTCTCTTCTCAGCAGGGGGGCTAGGCCGGGGCTGTGCTCAGGGTGGGTGTGGGTGGGGCAGGCTCAGCTGCACGGAGTGGGCAGCAGCACCACTGGGAGGGGTGGCTATGAGGAACTTTGGGGTGACCATAGGCTCCCCCTACTCCAAGTCCCCTCCCAGTGCTGCCCCTGCTCAAGGCACTGTGCTCTGCTGCAGCTGAGCCCACCTCCACCTGCCCTGAGCACAGCCCCAGCACAGCCCCCCTACCCCATGGGAAGATGCTGGTACAGGCCCTGGCCCCCAGCCTGCCCTGACCCCATGCCCAAATCCAGAGGATATATTCCCCTCATGCCTCCCTCGGTTGTACATGAAGCAGCAGCAGGGAGCTCCCCACCATGCCCATGGCTCCGTCCCATGCCCTGCCCCAGGGTCGCATTCACTGCCCCAGCTAAGCAGCGCCTGTTCGTACCCCACTCCCTCCCTCACCATGAGGGGCCTCGATCTGCCCCACCACACCCATTCCCTCTCCCACGCCCTTTCCCCTCCAACTTATTGGCCGGATACTGCTCTCCAAGCTGCCTGGCTGCATTCCTGTAAATTGGCTATTAGATTGATATCGGTCAATAAGGCTGGTTAATACTCAGGAAGTCAGCCTCCCAATTTACTCAGCCTTGGTGAGACCACAGCTGGAATATTGTGTCCAGTTCTGGGCTCCGCAGTTCAGAAAGGATGTGGAAAAGCTCAAGAGAGTCCAGAGGATAGCCACAAGCATGATTCCAGGTCAAGAAAAGAAGCTTTATGAGGACAGGCTAAGACACATGGGACTCTTCAGCCTGGAAAAGTATAAGCTCAGGGGTGACTTGGTGGCAGCCTATAAAGTACAAAAGGGGTGTACACATTAGGAACTAGGAGAACATCTGTTCACCAGGGTACCCCATAGGAAGAAAAAGTTCAACAGTCACAAACTCCTGGAAGACAGTTTTAGGCTGGACATAAGGAAAAACTTCTTTATTGTTCGAGTCCCCAAAGCCTGGAATAGACTCCCTCCAGAGGTGGTGCAAGCACCTACTCTGGACACTTTAAAAAAACACTTGGATGCCTATCCTGCTTAGATCATTTGACCCCTGCTGACTTCCTGCCCTCTGGGCAGGGGGCTGGACTCGATGATCTTGCAAGGTCCCTTCCAGCCATAATGTCTATTAAATCAGTATCAACCAAGATAATCTTTATCAGTGCACCTCTAGAATTTACCAGGTTTTTAGAACCCTGGACCATCCACATCTTACTAGTATAGGGAAAGAGATATAACATGATCTCAGTAAAGTTCTTGCTAGTTATAAAAAGTGATGGTACAACCCAGAGGCAAGCTGCACAAGCAAAACTGCACTCATGTCTCTATTGCATTTTAATCTAAAATACACTCCATATTAACTCAAATTTAAGACAAGAGTTCTACCCTCCCCCATTCAGCATGGGGGGGAAAACCCGTCAACTTAGATACAAGCACGGGCCAGGCAAGCAGCTGCTGCAGCTCCAGACAAGGCCAGGGTGGCTCATATGTCAGGTAGGGGGTGCGTAGAGCAGGGGGCTGCAGAGGAAGTGGGCACTCAGTACAATGAGAGAGCACAAGGGAAAGGGGCACATGGTACAGAGGGGGAGGACAGAGAGTGGAGGAAGACAGCACGGAGCAAAGGGAAAGGAATGCAGGGGGTGGTGGGGAAGGGGACACAGGATGAAGAGGGGGAACACAGGGGAAAAGGGCAGCAGTGGGTGTGAGAGGAAAATGGAGTATGGAACATGGGGAGCTTGGTGTAAGGAAGGGCCATGCAGTGTGGGGGAAAGTGACAGTGGTGAAAACACAAGGGAAAGGGGGTGGAGAGCAAAAGAAGCACAGGCATGGGGTGTAAGGAAGGGGCGCACAGTGCAGGCTCACACAAGCAAGGGAGAGCACAGTGGAGGGAGCTGCTGTGGCCCCAGCTCTGGCCCATGCTGGAGCCAAAGCCACTGCTACTGCCTAGTTCGGCTGGGTACTCTATGCTCCTGGTGGAGACAGAGCCAGACCAGCTGCAAAGGTAAGGGGTGGGGGTCAGGCACCGGAGGAGGACAAGAGGCAAGGGACAGAAGACACTGGGGGAGGCAGGCAGGAGGCAGGGGGGCCAACATGGGGGGAGGGAAAGGAGGGGTAAGGGGAGTACTAGAGGCTGCCTGCCTCCCAGCTACTATGTTCCTTGCCACTACCTTCCCCGTGGCAGGGGAAGAGGAATTAATTTAAGAGGACTCTTCAATAACTAGATTATAAATTTGTTTTAAAATTTTCCATGTCTAGAAACTAATAATTTGGTGGTTGTCTTAAGTTTGTGGTCAGCTTGGATTCATGTAAATATGATAAAAATAAAAAAATACAAATATAAAAACAAATAACAGATTAACCTTTAAAAAGGGAAAGAAGAATCCTTTCCTTAATTAAGAAATTAAAGCCAAAAAGGTGGCTTCTAGGAAATCAAACAAATCAAAGGAATCAAAATCATTTTAAATTTGAGATGAGCTAAGGCAGATGTCGAGAGAGAGAGACCTTCCATGATACAGGACTGGTCAGATACTCGACCTCTGGCATACAAAGCAAGGTAATACCTTAGTGTATAAATACCCAACAAGATGGATCTGGAGCATAACCAACAAATACTCCTTCAAGGTTTAAAAAAAAAAAAAACAACAAAAAACCAAACCCCCCCCCAAAAAAAACAACCAGGGCAAACTTAACTAAAAGTCAATCCACCACTTTAAAGACAGGCAGTGTGAAGCTTGAGGGCAGGTACTATAGTATTAAAGCTACTGGATCCTTAGTGCAAGCCTACTGCTACATTGTGCATTAGCCAACAGTAGATGCAGCAGACTGTATTTAGTAGCAGATAATGCCTATGAAGTTCTCCAAACAACAATCTATATAAAAGTTTCTTTTCTTAATGTGCTCCTTTCAGCTGGTATGCCTCCTGAGATTTCATATGCTACCTGACCTCCGAAGAATAAATTCTAGAACCAGAAATAGAAAACTCTTACATGAAAGTCCCCATAAAGCAGCATTCCCTCCACACCTTACAAAAGCCCCTATTTCTCCCTAACATCAGGTGGTCAGTTTCTTTGTTTTTAGAAGACACTGTCAGCAGCTTCAAATGCCCTTACCATCTCAGGGATGAAAGAAGGGGCATCCTGCCAACACAAGCGTCACAAATCTAATTCTAGTACCTAGACAGAAATAGCTAGGAGGAAGCAGGCTGCCATTTCTCCTACAAAAGGGGTTGTGTTCATTGTTCCTTTGGTTTGTGTCTTTTCAATAAAATCCTTAAGGTAGAATGGTACCATTCTACAAGACCCAAACAGTCTATTCCAGCTGGGAAGCACTGCTAAGAGAATTAAAATAAACCAGCTCTACATGGTTATGAACCCATGTTGTTACATGGTTACAAGCCCATGTCTGCTATGTTTTCAAAATCTAAACACTATGGGTGCCTATACATGAGCAACAAGGCTACTCCAATGCAGTGTAATTACAGCGATTCGGACCAGACTTGATTAATCGAATCTGCTGGGGCATGGTAATTACCTCGCTCCAACCTGAGGAGGGAGGGCTGTACCCCTCCCTCAGGCTCTCAGCCCTGGCTGGTGGGTCAGACAGGGTCTATTAGCTCAATTAGCAGACTCCAGCGTCTCATGTATCAGCATCCCCATGCTTAAAAATGGCGATGGGGGCACTTTAACTAAAGCTTATCAAATGAGCTTTAGTTAAAAGTGGTAGTGGGGGACGCTTTAAGTGTGGAGATGCCAATACACAAAATGCTCCGGATGCTTTAAATTAGAGTGACTCTCTAATTTGAGCACCTCCACCACCACTCCCAGAGCATATGTATAAACACCCAAAGTCTTCTCTGGAACAGAAGCAAGATATTACCATCACGTAAGTCTTACATAGCACTTAAAGGTCTGTCCTTGTCACATGCAAAAATAGCATTAAAAGTGATAAAGCAACTGAGCCAACATCATCCAGCAGGACACTAACAAAACTGGGAATGGAACTTGATTCCAAGTCTAATGCTCTATCCACTGGAACACACCACTCCTTTATACTGACAAATAAGACAGCCTCCATACCAGGGGTGGGCAATAATTTAGGCTGGAGGGACACTTAAAGAGTTTTGGTAAGCTGTTGAGGGCTGAGGGAGGGTCAATTGATCCTATCCAGCCTGCCAGCTGCCCCTGGGAGCCCGAAGAGGGAGGGCTGTGCCCCACACCGCTCGACTCTGCCAAAGCTGGGCAGGGCAGACTCCTCCACCCCATCCTGCATCCATAGCCCACCTCCCAGCTTCCTGTCGATGCTGTGCAGTCATGGCAGTGCAGCCACCAGACCCACATGAGACGAGGTGTGATGCAGCACACGGAGCAGCCATCCCGCCTATCTGCCCACCACAGTGAGCCACTGCACCACACCAGGAAAGTTGGGAGAGGCTGCCCTGGGCTGAGGCCCCATCACAGCCAGCATGGACAAGTGACATTGGAGTGGTAACGGCTCATTGTAGCAAGCAAATGGGACAACTTGGCATGTTGCATCATGCCTCATCCGATGCAGGCCCAGCTGTCAGCAGCTGCAGCACCTGGACTTCACTGCTGCAGCGCTAACCGGAAGCCAGGGGGGTAGATGCAGGGGAACAGGAGGGGCGGGGGTGAAGGAATCTGTGCTGTGTGGCCTGGTGAGGCCCCGGCTGTAGTGGAGTAGAGGGGCACAGGTCACAGCCCTCCCTCCTCAGGCTCCCAGCGGTAGCTAGTGGGACAGACAGGGTCAATTAGCTGACCAAATACAGCCCACCAGCCATATTTTGCCCACCCCTGCTCTATACAGAGGAGCTTTAAAAAAAAAAAAAAAACCAAGAGAAAAAAACTTTACTCCTATGTTTGAGAATAAAGTCACTGACATCCACACACCAGCCTAACTGAAGCACCTCTTAAACACAGAGCAGTGGTAAGCTGGATCTG
This sequence comes from Alligator sinensis, assembly GCF_000455745.1. Lineage (NCBI taxonomy): Eukaryota > Metazoa > Chordata > Crocodylia > Alligatoridae > Alligator > Alligator sinensis. Next base: position 464,402 of record NW_005842610.1, read on the forward strand.
ACCCACAGACTGGATCCAGCCCACAGAGCCATTTGATCAAGCCTGCAGACATGGGGCTTTGGTGGCATTCAACAGCAGGGGGCTTCGGCCAGCAGTCTCTCTCTCCATGCCGCTGTGGGGAAAAGTACAGGCAGTGGCTAGGTCCTAGAACCTGCCCGCCAGCCCCTGACCCCAATCGAGTCAAACCAGCTTGCAACCTTAAAAGTTTGCTGACCATCAACATCAAGAATAAGCTGGAAGACTATGAAGATTATAAAAAACTGAAGAAGGCAGTATCGGGGAGGTCAGTTCTCTCCAAATGCAGAGGCAGAAGGATAGCTAGAACCAAATTAATCAACAGCAGAAGATTATATTAAGACTTTGGCTGAATAATGACCTCCCTTAACTTTTCTGCAACACTTATGAAGGCAGTTAAATTTGTCTGTCTCCCTCATGGATGAACTCTGATCCCAGTTTCAATGAAGTGAGCAGCAGTCTATGAAAGATATGTGCTCCCTCCATCCTACATTTACAATTTCACTAGTCCCATGGTATACACAAAGGGCAGGGATTTTAAGCAGACATGCAAAGGTTTCATTAAAATGTGACTAGAACTCCCAATACTACTGGCAGGTGAGGGAAGGAGGAGGAAGGGGTATTATCCACCAACTTCAATGGGCCTTGAGTCAGGCTCAGAGTGCACCTCTGCAGCACCTGCAATCAATCCCCTCTTGCTCTGGTTCAGGCTACAGAAAACAACATCTCCAGAAGCAAATTTCTACCAAGCATCAAGCTGGGGTCTTAATTCAAGTCAGAGATGACTGCTCTCCACACAGGCAAAACACTGGAGTATCTAGTGTTCCTTTGACCTTTCCCTATGTACAGAAATTAAACAGCCCCACTGTTGATCATTAGGGTGAGATCTAACAAGATCACAGCACAAGGTGTTATGGCTGTTACAATACCACAGCCTAAAATGTAACAATCCTGTCAAATTCTTGAAAAGAAAGGAGGCAGCTACTTACTGGTTTCGGCATTTTTCTCCTCTGTATATCCAAACCCAGTCAAGCTTTCTGCAAATTCTCCTGTTAAAAAACAAATAAAATAGGGTTATTTTGCAATTAAATTGCAGAAGGGTTCATTCTAGCAAATAGTCCAAATTCCAACAGAGGTCAACAAACAGGCAGTTAACATGCTCAACACGAACATGGCAGTAGATTACTTCACATAAACCAACTGAGGCATCCAGCACAGCAGTTAAAAGAGGACTTCAGTAGCAAAGTCCTTTCCTAACAGAACTAGGAAATTAGTGTTCTATCTGCAGCTGCACTTTGAGTGGATTAAGAGACAACGATGATCTAAAATGTCACCTAATCCTTTAACAACTTTGATATCACAGTCCTTTCAATGTTAAGGATTATAAGCATTATCCAGAGTTTTAAAAGCTCTCTTGTAGTTGAAAAGTATACATGAGCCACCAGAATTTGTACACAGCACTCCTGTGTGCTGCAGTTTAATCTGCCCCTTCTGATCAAGCTTTAACAGTACACAGAGAGAGAAACTAAAGGGTTATCTTAATATTAAAAGATTCTTTTAAAGTCTATAAAAGCACCTCTTAAGGTGCAGTAATTCAACAATATCCTTTTCAAAGAGAATGAAACCCTAAAAGTTAAGGTAAAAAGCAAAATTAAGCTAAGAAAGCAAATCTGTCCCCTTGATTCTATTTCAAACAAGAAAGCAATGTATAGCTATACCCCCGTCCCCAGCAGCATCTGTACTACACTGAACATTTTTATTTCCATAAAAATTTGTCTAAAATGTCAAGGTAATTCTTCTGCAATACAAGAGGTTTCCCTGTAGTTCTGATAGGAGGTGTTCTCTCCCCTCCATACAGTTTATTTTTAATTCAGATATCCACCTTCTTCACTTTACAATTTGTATCATTTGCGTTATCCCACCTGCCATTTTGTACAGGATGCTGGAGAAGACAACAGCCACAAAAGCAATATTTGCTTGCACTGCAATTAAACTCTGAAAAGTGACTAATAATGTCCTAATGGAGTTCTATAGTTATTATGCCTCAACGGACTTCAATAGCCTATTTCTTTCTTACAAGAAAAGCATTTTCCTCTAATCAACTACCCAACAAACACTCAGAACAGGGTTTTGAAGGAAAAAATCTGCTCCAATTTTCACAGCATTGTCAGAAACTAAAATATTAAAACTTAGATGTCAGTAAAACCTGCTAGCCTTTGTGTACATACCATCTCATTTCAAGTATAACAGAGGGCAGTATGTAATACTGTAATTTTGCTTTGCTTAATTAATTTTGCACAAGCAAACTTAGAATCCCACCCACCATGCCACAACTGAAAAGTTGATGCATGTGTAAGAGTAAAAATAGAAGATTTGTGTGTAAAAAAAAAAAAAAAAAGCAGATGATTATGATGACTAAGTAGAGGGAACAGATGTGGTTTGAGGCAAACTCTTTTTCTTTTGACATGGGATCATCATTCTTCACACTAGAAAGCTTTGAAAATTTTGGGGTGGTAAAAAGGTAACTACACACTTTCCAAGATTTTACATAGGGCTAATAGAAGACCTAAGCCTTTCCAGAAACCAAACAAGCTCTGTTTATCATATTCTCAAAATTATAACACTACCTGCATTTACTAACTGACCTCTATATACAAACCTCTACACTTAAGGTCTGGTAACAATAAACAGTAATTGTTTACATCCAAGACTAATAAAAGCTTCTAGTGAGGTACTTTTACAGCTACACATATAATACCTTCATTTATTTATCAGAACTCAGCATACCACTGAAGTGCAGGGAGCAGACTGGGGTGAGGTACAAGTACCAAGGGACAGAAAAAAATCCTAGAAAGTCAGAGAACAACAAAAGGGGGCTAATACAAGGTAACAGCAGAGAACGGAAAATACGGAAGGAGCAGAAAGCTGCTCTAAAACACTCATTCAATGGCAGAGAGAAACTTGTCAAATAGGAATGCTAAAGATGTGGAAAGAGAATGCACAGCAATTCCAGCCTGAGAATGCAATTTAAGATGACTACAAAGAAAGCCAGAGTTGGTCTGTGGTGAACTCTGTTCTTTTCTGAAAGAAGCTACAGCATGTACAGACAGTTTCTCCTGGGACAGTGACTATCATGGTAGTGATTTAACCCTGAAGCCATTTTTATTCTGGGAGAAAAACCTTGAACATCTGTACACCCATGGTTTCTCCTGGAAAAACAACAACTCACCCACGAGAAACGGAATGTGCGTACAACGTGACCACCTTATTAGCTGTCTGATCTGTTTTTTTCTTCTTTAATTCCAAATGACTTCCACCACCTTTCAAAAACAGACTATATGCCCTGGCTGCACACATTTCATTCTCAGCAAGTTTTTCAGGTACATAGCCTACAACTTTGCTCTTGGTTTCCCCACAAACTTCTTGTTAGGCCCCTGCATACTAACAACGTATTACTTTTAAGACTTCTCTGAAGGACTAGACCAAATCTTTAACAGAAAGCAATGCAACAGATTCCACTGCCCTGAGATCTTACCCGAGCATAATTCCCACTGAGAAGTACACAATTTAAACACGGCTGCCAAAATTAACAGTTATCATTTACACTGCAATAGCACAGATATTTCAACCAAGTTCAGGGCCTTGTTGGGAGATACTGAACAGACAAGGTTTATAACAGTCCCTGCCCTACACATCTTCTGAATTCAGTTCACTTTTTATACAAGTAACAGAGACAAACCATCTAAATGTGCTACAGACTACAGCCCTTATTTTCCTTCTTGAACTCTTTGTTGTATATTGTTAAATTCACATCATTAGTCACTGCAGCTTCTTTAGAACTGACTGAATATGATAAATTCGGAAAAAAGTATATAACAGCTTTTCTACTTTGGGATCATAAAATAACCTAGTGGGGTATTAGAATGTACATCTCCTACATTGACTTATGATTTAAAATTTAAAACGGTTATAGAGAGAATGATTTTGGATAACATGACGACTGCCTTCTCTATACTCCCACACTCCAACAAAAAGTCCTTAAGCAATTTTATTTGCATTCTGCCATGCTACATATTTGTTTGTTTGCAGCAAATGTATGTAGCCAATAAGCATTATTTTAATAATGATTAAATACTCAGATTAAACACTCTGCAGACTCTAAAATTGTGCTGAGAATGAAATTAAATCAGTGTTCAATAAAAGAGTACATCCTTCCCAAGTATTAGCACCAGCTATTGTTAAAACAAAGTCAAATACCAGGCAAACAGTTAGCCAAAGAAATTTAGAATCAGTGCTATATAAAATACTGTTCATTTTTCATATTACATGTAAATTTACTGAAACTTTAAAATTGAAAGTAAGAATACCAACTCTATCAAATAGATTAATTTAACCTATTGGGTTATCATAAATTAAATGTGCACGCTTCTAAGTTCTCTTAACAGCCATGTCAAATTAAATTATAAAATTTGGGGGGATAAGAAAATACTGATTTAATCAAGTACAATTTCCCGAGTATTGCAACGTGCTCATGACCTTACTCCAACTAAAAGACCTGTCATACATACATCTCATTCCGAACTCGAAAGAAGCTTCTCCAGGATGAAGGCACAGTTCAATCCCCCATGATTATTTAGTTGTTAGCCATAGCAGTTTTGGGTTTTCTGTCAAAACATCAGCTGTCTCTACATCACAAAGCCCAACACCACCCATAAAAATTCTAAAAATGAAAAATTTCAACTTTAAGTCATCTGACTATAAGAGAATGAGATTTTTAAAGTTATTACGATATACATTATTAAAATTCCTATTTGAGCCACAGAAGACAAAAAAATAAGTGTTTGTCAAAAGATGACAATAGTCTCTCTCTATAACATGACAGCACACAAAATGCTCAATGCCAAAATTCTGTCATTTTCTGCAGCAGCTGTTTTCAGAAGCAGCATTCACATACAGAATCAAGTGGCTGAGGTTAGGTGAAGGGCTGGGGGGAGGCAGAAGACTTACATGATGCCTCTCAGATGGAGAAACAAGCTTCTCAGAAACTAGGCCCCTATCTGACAGCTTGGGAGTTTTTCTGGACAAGCAGTTTCCTCAGTATCATGACTACTGAGATACATAAATAATAATGTCTTTATTTGTTATTGTACACAGATGAACAACAACCAAGGCTTGGGTGCAAAGAAGGACTTGGCAGGCAGTTTTCTGAGATGAGAACCGGCTATTTTATTTCATATCTTTACTAGCTTATAGTGGTAGTAAGTAAAAATCTTTGAACCTGAATAAGACAGCTGTAGGTAGAATACCTATAGAACAGGGAGCTGCTTAAACAATTTTAGCAACACAGAAACAGAGCCCCCAAAGGAATGTATGAATCCTGCATGGTAAACATCTTCTCTAATAACACACCTAGGTGCATAGGTATGAGGATCCCTAATAGCACACTTCCTTAAGTTCAGTACAGGCATTAGATCAGAGTAAAATGAAGATGTCTTATGTCTTCCAACAGTGATGTACTGATACCGAGCAGCAATCACACAGGAACATCCCTTTTGCAAATTTTAGAATGTCTATAGATACTCACAATCCACAATTCGCATCTGTTCGCAATACATGGGGTAGAACAGCCCATACAATGTCCCATACTGAAACCAAAGGGACTTGTGTGTCAAGTCTCACGCAAAGAGGGTAATGCTGAGATAGCAACAGGTAATAACTGAAATGTATACCTGATTGGCAGTGGAAAAATATACATCTGAACTATAAACTCTTCATTTTATTTAAAGCAAGTAAAAGGAATTTCCATTGCTTCTGAAAAACTAATGCAGAGTTTTATGAAATCAACCTGTTTTTCAATATTATTCTCCTTGATTTTTCTAAAATAGACATCCTCCAAAATAAAAAAGCCTTCAAAGATTGATACGTCTAAGAAAAAAAAAACACACAATTACAATATTATCATTAAAATGTGTATGTATTAAAAGACTATGTTATGTTTATGTTGAAATAGAGGTATTTAACTATGATAGTTTGAAGCCAATCACAGAAGGCACCTTTATAGACTAGCTAAATGAGAGAGCAAGAGCTCCATCAGATGCTGTGAAAGGATGTGCAGAAAGTAGAGTGTATAGAAAACATCCTTTCAGACTGTATCAGAGCTAGTCTCAAAGGTTGCAGATGAACACAAGGTAAATTTTCACTTATCCACTATCATCATTAAAATAAAACTATAGTAGTATCACAGAAAAATAGGCCTGAAAGGGACCTCTGCAATAGCAGTAGCAGAATATTTCTTTAAGGTAATTTTTATTGCTTATTTTAAACCCTTACAATGTGTTAGCGCCAATTGTTAATTTAATTTAAACAAATTATGCAAATGCATCCTAACCTTAATTTAATAGAGGATTTTTTTCATCCTTGAAATAGCTGGAAATGATTGACATTTCACACCAGGACAAAGGATGAAAATCTTTTAATTGTTGTTATGCAAGAACATAGGCATTATAAAAATCTGATTACTCTAAATGTTTACTTGTTTCAGTGTGAAATAATGTTCCTTGCTGACAATGTTTTTAAAAGGATAGCAATTAAAAATATAATACTGACTGCATTCCAATTTAGAATACATGTATTCTTTTCCAATAAGTAATTTAACCCTTTAAAATATTATAAACTTAAAATACAAGGAGAAAAAAAATCACTGCAAATATTAACCTGAATTATGCCAATTACACCCTCCTCTTTATAAGTTGAGTTTGGTTTCTTCTGAATGTTGATGTGTAATATACATTAATCTTTTAGGCTACAGCCAATGCAGTCTCTTTCTGTCCATATTATAAAGCAATGTGACTGGATGAAAAATAAATAATATCCCTTCACAGAGGCATTAATCAATTCCTAAGTAAGTGAAAATAACAATAACAGTTCAGAATCATTAGCCTACTGATATAAAATAATCCCATAGTTGCAGCTAATCAATGTTGATAAGTAGTCAAATACTTGGAGAGATCCATTTAACTATCAAGTATAGTCTCTCTTGCATGCTGAATGAGTATATTCACATATGCATCGCCCTTTAATAATCAAGAGTTTTTCAAAAGCCTGTGATACTTGGACAATGTTGTAGTTTACACACAGCCTTGCATATCCTTCCCTGCCTGCAGCCTGACAAACTTAAAAATAACATATGACAGTTCCAAGAGTTTGACAGTACTTAACCTGTCCAATACAAAAAATACTACCTCATACTTCCCCCTCCAACACCTGCCAAAAACAAACAAGACATACAAAACATACAACCCCCCCACCTTTCCTAAAAGCTTGCATAACACTGAAAGATTGTGCAATAAGAGCCAGGCATCATCAGAGTGTACATTTAAAGTAACTGTACTTAATTCAAAGTACTACTTGCTCCCAGACAAACCATATCTCTAATCCCTCTTTTTGAGCACTAACCAACTAGGAGTCAGGACTCTTTCATTTCCTTTTTGCAGGAGGAATCATAAGATACTTGATTCTTCCATTCTAAGACCAGACCTTTGCTGCACTCCCCAGCTCACAATTATTTCAGCAGACCACTTGTGTCCAAAACCATTCTCCCTTCCCCACAAAATTTCCCCCACTTCCTTTAAGTGAATATTTTACAGAAAACCAGAAGCATTTTTAAAAAGCCTATACTGTGCTCTTAAAAACAGACATGCACATTGTTCTCTTCCAGCTTACCATATATTTAGCCAGCTTCCCCACAGGGACCTTAGAGCCAACTTCCTTAGACTCTTCTGCAAAGCCTCTCTAATAGGAGCTCACCGAGAACGCCACAGACAACACAGGCAAGCAATTATATCCCTTCTTAATAGGGATTTTTTTTAAAAAACCATAACATACTTTTGATCTCTGGCCACCTGGCATGACATGACATGACAACTATGCCACTACAGTACAGAACATACAAGTATGCCACTGCCCTATAGTTGCCCTAGAGGAGATGGCTTACCTGGGAATACTAACTTGCCTTCCTATTCATTTTTCCCACAGGCTCTACTATGATGCTAGAGCAAGAAAGTTTATAAAACACAATCCACCACAACTATGTCTCTAGACTGCAACACAAGCCAAAAAGTGACCACAGCTTGGTCTTGGATTCATAGATTGCAAGGCTGGAAGGGACCTTGGAAGATCATTGGGTCCAGCCCCTTGCACCAGGCAGGAAAGACAAGTGGGGTCAGACGACCCCAGTACGGTGACCATCCAGTCTCCTCTTGAAGACTTTCAGGGTACGGTCTTCATGACACTATGACAGCTTGGTACATAGCGTGTTCTCCTTCACATTTTGCACATAATGCCACTGTACTATGTAAGGGCTGACTGTAATATGGGCATTGATATAGCACTTTGACTACGTAAAGTGGCAAATGAGCAAATTCATTCCCGAAACGTCCCCGTGATACGGGCAGGCAATCAAATACCACCAGTATAAAGAGGGAGTCCACCTCGCTCCCCGTCTACAACTACGTTCACCGATGACAAGAGCAGGCCAAGGCCTCAAGACCCCACTGACTCCCCATCCACCGTAACAAAGGCCGGCCAACAAGCATGCCCAGCGACCCTGCGTGGTGCCACACACGTGGCTTCGTACCTCCTCAACCACCAGTCACATGTGGGTGGTGAGGCCCAGTGCTCTCTGGGAGCACCCTGCAACTCAGGAGCGAGGGAACCCGGGAGTACAGCAGGGCTGACAGCCAGTGCCTGTGGAGGCCTGAGCTGCTCCTGGCAAGGCTGCTGCAATCCCAGGGGAGGGCAGAAGCCTGGTTCATTACAAGAGCTGCGTGCAGTCGCGCCCATGGCGCAGACCAGCCCCTGGGGACATGAAAGGCAACCTCTGTCACCAAACGCAGGCAGCAGCAGATGCTCCAAAGCCCTGGTCTGTGGAGCGATTCCTTATTATTTATCCCCTCTCCTCCCCCCGCGGGGCCGTTGTGGCAGGGAGTCCCAGGGCGCCTACGGGGGGGCGTTACCTCGGGTTTACAGATCCCGCC
>NW_005842610.1:473864-487791 GCF_000455745.1 Alligator sinensis
CCGCGAAGCCGTTGCCCTCACGACCTGCCGCACCACCCCCCAGTACCTCGGGGTTGGTGGGGCCCGCGGCTCCGCACACACCGTGGCGCGGGGGGGCGCTGCTCTTGACTTCTCGCTGCCCCCTGTGTCCCTCCGCCGCCCCGAGGCCTCGCGTCCTGGCCAGGGGCACCATGAGGCAGCAAAGCCCGGCGCGGCGGAGCGACCTGCCCGGGGGCCCGGCGAGGGGCAGATGAGGGCAGCGGTCAAAGCCAATCCCCCCGGCCCGGCCCAGAGTCCGGGAGAGGCGCACTCGGGGCGGGCGGCTTCACAGGGACGGACAGACAGACAGCGGCCGAGGAGAGCATCAGCACAGGAAAGTTTATACTACACGTTAAATAGACGGCACCTGATAAATGAGTTTGAGCTGAGGGAAGGTTATGCTGTAGACAGATTAGCATGGACAGCACCTGACCAGGTGAGCGTCAGCTCTTGAAAGCTTGCAGTATTACCAACCCCGTCCTGTCAAAAATCATGAGACAGACTCTTAAAAATCAAGAGATTTGCAGTGTAAATCACGAGATGCTGTTTTTGAAGTGTGTGGGGGAGGGTTATTTGTCAAGGGGGGCTAGGGGGAGTCCCCACACATCCTGTGTGGCAGGAGTGAGGGACAGCGGCAGGGCCAGGGGGGCTGTGGCTTGGGAGCGAGGGACGCATGTGCATGCGCGCCCAGGGCTCTGTTGCATGACTTGCCCCAGGACCCCATTCACCCCAGCCCTGCCCTACGCCCCTCCTTCACGTGGGGGCCTCGATCTGCGCCCCAGCCTCTCCCCGTTCCCCTCCACAGACTTACCAGCTTGGCGCTCTCTACAGGTGGCAGAAGAAAAAAAATCCCAAGATTTGATCTCTGTCAGATCATGAGTTGGAGTCAATTTGACTTGGAAATCAGGAGTGTTTTGATTTTTCTCATGAGAGTTGGCATTGTGCTGAAGCTTGTGCTACATAGATATAGACAGACAGACAGCAAGCACTTCATGAGGGGAAATTCAACTCAAGAAAATTTGTGCTACATATAAATAGCACCTGATGACTGAGCTTCAGCTCAGGAAAGCTTGTGCTATAGATAGGTAGGTAGGTAGGATCTGATGAGGGGAGCTTCAGCTCAGGAAAGCTTGTGCTATAGATAGATAAAATATACACCCACCTGCTTTGGTTAGTCTGTAAGGTGCAACTCTCCCCTGCCTTCTACATGAGACCAGTCACTGTCCTAAGCGAACATACACAACACGCATGAGGAATGGTAATTACTAGAAAGTAACTCTGAAGGACTTAAGAGAGAGGAGAATTTTAACAGGGCATAAACTGAAGAGGACCAGGGGTACACAGGTGATTTCAATAATAAAATAACAGTTAAGAAAAATTAATTCTGCCCTTGTGTGTGGAGGAGGGTGTTGAAGAAGGATACAGAACACAGCAGGTACTTGGACGCAAGTTAATATAGATTTCTCCTGTTAAACTGTTTTCCCTGGATCAGGACAGAAAATGATACATGTTTTGATAAGTGACAGGACTGTGATACTCTCCAGTCATTGTCTTTCCTCTGGAGTTCAGCCATTCCCGTCACCAGCCACAAGTTGACTGGGAGTTTAATCCCATATCCTGGCTACTGCTGCCTGCCACAAAAGAAAGTTGTGGCTCCATGATATAGTGCTGCTGAGATGGAAAGATTCAAGCAGAAGTGGTCCCGAAGGGGAAGTCTCAGTCAGTAAACTGTTACATCCTGACATATAGCCACATACACCCGCGCAGGGAAAAGGAGTGCTCAGGCTCTGGCTCCTTTTCTTCGTCCCTCAAGGTGGAAACTCTTCCTCACCTCTTAGTGTAGTTGAATATTGTTCCTCCTATACAATTGCTTTGTCCCTGTGGTGGGAAAGCAGGAAGTAGCAACAAAGAGTTCTGGAAAAAAAATCCTGAGGGAAAACCAGCTGCTTCTGTGCTTTGCTATTTATTTCTGCTTGCAAGATAGCAAATGTGCTCTGTGTAAAGTGACAGCAGAGCCAACAAGACCAAACAGCAAAGCTCAATATGAAGGGATCCACTTGAGTTACCAGTTCTGAGTCATGCAGCAGCTATTAATATACCTCACCCTCTGGCTGTCGGTTAAAGAAAGAAAGGTTGAGGGAAAAACTGAGAGGAATTTCCAATTAAAGAAGTTGCTTCAAAAAGGCTAGTAAGACAAATTAAAGCTGACCATGGGGTAGGCAAAATCGCTTCCTGAATGATTGCGTAGAATAGTTTCCCTAGAAGCCTCATTTGTTTTAGCTGTTTAAAATGAACAAAAATATTACCCATTATGTAAAGAACATGGGCAGGGAGATGCATTTGTTTGATCTAATGTCTGCAGTATATGAATGTTGTAGAGGCTAAGGACTAAAGGGAGGTTGGCCTAGGAAGTATTTAGCAATGAGCATTTATTACATATTTAAAAAAGGCATTTCTCAAGTGATAATCACCACAGAATCTTAGTCCTCATACTATTAAAAAGTACATTTAATAGCTGTACCTCTTTTAAGCTGAAGTATCTTCCTCTCCTGTTCTTGAAGCCAGTTCACTGCAGTGCAGGAGTGATTCTGGTCAATTCTTCCTGCATCAGGTATCATTATCATGCCAACATTTGAGGTAATACTAGTTCAAATATTTCTGGCTTGCCATGTGCTGTAAAACCTGAGATTCAAGCAGAGAATGAGCTTCTGCAGAGGTATGGTCCATAGGCATCAGCATCTCACTGACCATCAATTAGATCCTTTAATAAAGTCCCTCCTGCCGTCAGTCAGCTGATCAAAATTTTCCTACTAGGCATAGCAAGTTCAGTAGAGAAAACAGATAACCTGACCCTAGCCTTTTCTGGATTAAAAGACAAAAATCTTGAACCAAATCACAGTGTGTCTGTCACCACAAAAAATAGAGCACAGATGGAGAGTGTTCACATTAGCTGACTGTGATAGCAGCAGATGAAGGTGTATTGCAGCCCTGGGCAAACCCCGAATTGGAGGCCTCCTCTCCCCATGGGAGCTGGGCTGCGGCAGGAGGGGGGGCGGGGGGAGAGGGGGCCCCTTCCCCTCCTGGTGCTGGCAGGGAAGGGCCTGGGTGGACCCCACTGGGCTGGGAGTGGGGAGCACATGCCTGCCTCCCCTCCCTGCTACCCATTCCCGTCCTCTGCTATGGCAAAATGTACACACACAGGCAGGCGCGCACACAGACAAGCGTGCACTCTACTTTCACTCATTCTGTGCATATGGACACGCAGACACAAACACACACTCCCTGCCATGAACACAGATGCAGCTGCAATTTCTAAGTAGCAGAACTGAATCTACGGAAGCAACTACTTACTACAGTTTCATAGATTTCATAGACATTAGGGGCTGGAAGGGACCTCAGGAGATCATCGAGTCCAGCTCCCCTGCCATAGGCAGGAAGTCTGCTGGGGTCAAATGATCACAGCAAGGTATGCATCCAAACACCTTTTGAATGAGCCCAGAGTAGGTGCTTGCACCACCTCTGGGGGGAGTCTATTCCAGACCTTGGACCCTCGAACTGTAAAAAAATGTTTTCTTATGTCCAGTCTAAATTGGCCTTCCAGAAGTTTGTGGCCGTTAGGCCTAGTTAGTAGGGCTGTGCGAAGCTTCAGTTGCTGATGCAATTCGATGGAGATTTGGCCCAATTCAGTGGCTGAATCTCCAAATCCAAATCAAATCAGGAGACCTTTTAATCTCTTTGAATCGAATCGGAACCCTCTGAATTGATTCAGAGTTTGAGAAAGATTAGATGATTCAGACATAAACACAGCTTTAAATGTTTTTTCTACATACCTCAAGGCAACAGGTGGCTTGTGAATGCTAAGATGCTGGGGCGGATGGAGCGTCCCACGGGAGCATGGGGGGATCCCCAGCACGCTCGGCAGCGGACCCTTAAGTGGACCAGAAGCACTTCCAGTCCACTTCCAGGTTTGCCAGGGAGCGCGTGGGGACCCCGCCCCCACCCCCGCACACCCCCTGGCTTGGTGACTGGTGCTTCCTGGGTCTGGGGAGAACCCAGGGTCCTCTTGCGGCTGATCACTGAACCGAGGGGCATTGCGGGGGGGCGGGGGCCATGCGTTCATGGACCCAGATGTGGACCGGAAGTACTTCCAGTCCACTTCCAGCTTTGCTGCCAAGCACATGCCCCCCCCCTAAAAAAAATTTAAAGCTGTGTCTATGGCCGAATTGCTGATTCTCTGAATCAGCATTGGATCTTCAGATTCGGGTTCAGCCGAATCGAATCCGGACAGTGATCCCAATTAACAAATTAAATTACTGTCCCTGATTCAGGCTAAATCCAAATTGAATATAGCCTGTTTCGCACACCCCTACTACTTAGCCCTTGGGGAGCCCTGGTGAATAACTGTTCTCTCAGATCCTGGTGCCACCTCCCTTATATACTTATAGGCTGCTACCAAGTCCCCCCTGAGCCTTCTCTTCTCCAGGCTGGAGAGTCCCATGTCCCTCAGGCTCTCCTCATAAGGCTTGCTCTCGTGGCCTTTGATCATGTGGGTGGCTCTCCTCAGGACTCTCTCAAGTTTATCCACATCCCTCCTAAAGTGGAGGGCCCAAAACTCGATGCAGTACTCCAGTTGCAGGCTCACCAAGGCCGAGTAGAGCAGGACGACGACATCCCTGGTTTTGTTTTCTTTAAAGAAAGCTTTCAGTATCAACTCTATAATCACATAATTCTAAAGTGGTAGTTTATAAAGTTAGAAGTACTCAAGACTACTATGTTATAGCTAAGAGATAAGAGAAACTTACCTTCCCACAAATTAAAGCCAGTATGAAGCTCTTTTTTAACATGAATTTTGAGACCTTTTACCCAATCTGAGGGCTCAGTCCTGCAGTTGGATTTATTCATACCAACCCCTGTGCCCATATAATGCCATACTAATTTCAGCCAGACTGGAAAAAAAATAAGGGTTTATCAGTGCAAATCCAACTGCAAGATGAGGGCCTAATTGTAGGTTTATCTGAGATTTTCCAAATACAATCTAAGGAATTAGGGCTGGAAGGGACCTCAGGAGGTCATCTAGTCCAACCCCCTGCTCAAAGCAGGACCATCTCCAACTAAATCATTCCAGCCAAAGTTTGTCGAGCCAGGCCTTAAAAAAACTCCAAGGATGGAGATTCTACCACCTCTAGGTAACCTGTTCCAGTGCTTCACCAACCTCCTGTGAGAAAGTAGTTTTTCCTAATATCCAAACTAAAATTCCGTTGCTGCAACTTGAGATCATTGTTCCTTGTTCTGTCATCTGCCACCACTGAGAGCAGTCCAGCTCCATCTTCTTTGAAACACTCCTTCAGGTAGTTGAAGGCTTCTATTAAATCCCCTCTCAGCCTTTGCTTCTGTAGACTAAATAATCCCAATTCCCTCAGCCTCTTTTCAGAAGTCATGTGCCCCAGCCACCTAACCATTTTCATTGCCTTCCACTGAACTCTCTCCAACTGGTCCACATCCTTTCTATAGTGGAGGCCCCAAAACTGGACACAGTACTCCAGATGTGGCCTCACCAGTGCTGAATAGAGGCGTATAATTACTTCCCTTGATCTGCTGGCAATGCTCCTACTAATACAGTCCAGTATGCTGTTAGCTTTCTTGGCAACAAGGTCGCACTGTTGGCTCATATTCAGCTTATTTTTCACTGTAACCCCCAGGTTTTGTTTTGCAGAGCTGCTGCTTAGCCAGTTGGTCCCAAGCCTGTAGCAGTGCATGGGATTGTTCTATCCTAAGTGCAGAACTTTGCACTTCTCCTTATTGAACCTCACGAGATTTCTTTTGGCCCAATCCTGTTATTTGTTCAGGTCACACTGAATCCTAGCCCTCCCCTCCCCTCTGATCTTAACCCAGAGACTTTCAACAGCCTATCTCCAGTTTCATACTGGAGCTCTGAACAATCATGCAGGTCTTTTACATAAAGTGCGACTCCTCTGCCTCGTCCCCACGTACCTCGGGGCTTTGTTCTCCATCCCCTGGCAAACCTCGTTTAAAGCCCTCCTCACTAGGTTAGCGAGTCTGTGAAGATGTTCTTCCCTCTCTTTGTCATGTGGATCCCATCTCTTCCTAGCAATCCTTCTTCTTGGAACAACATCCCATGGTCAAAGAAACCAAATCCCTGCTGGTGACACCACCTGCACAGCCATGCATTGATCTGTAGGATGTGTTCTCTCCTGCCAAGGTCCCTCCCTTGACCAGAAGGATTGAAGAGAACACCACCTGCACCCCCATTCCCTTCACCCTTGCACCCAGAGCTCTGTAGTCACTCTTCATCTACTCAGGGTCACCCCAGAAGTATCATTGGTGCCCACATGGATGAGCAGCATGGGGTAGTAGTCAGAGGGTCAGACGAGTCTCTGTAATCCTTCCATGACATCTCGGATCCAAAATCTAGGTTCCAGGCAAGCAACAGACTTCTCGGGACAACAGGTCAGACTGGCAGATAGATCACACTGTCCCCCACAGAAGGTAGTCTCCAACCACCACCAGCCATCGCTTCTTCATGGCAGTGGTTTCAACCCTCCCCACCTTGGGGTTTCTTGACCTGGCCTCTTCCTCCTCCTCTGTTCCTAGTGTTCCATATATCTTCTCCAGGCAAACCACTGGAGGTGGGGATGATGACTTCTTTTTACTGCCACAGGTCACAAGCTTCTAGCTTCTACCTTCTTGGGAGTCCATGCCCTTTTCTGTTTTTAGAACCACCTCTGGCAGTCTTTCCTTCACAGTCCTTGAGGTTTTCTCCAGCATGGAATCAACGAAGTCCTCATGGCTTCTGAGCCTTGTTCCTTCCTCCTGTAGTTCTCTTGCCTTCTCCCTGAGGGACAACACCAGAAGGCACTGCTTGCATCTCAGGCACTCCCCCACCTGGCTGTCACCAGAAGGAACATGCAAACTGCAGTCTGCAAGCACTAAACTAGGACCTGGGTGTAAATCTCAATGGTGTGCTGTCCTGCCTGTACAGAAACCTCACATCTGAGATTTTCCAAATACGACCTAAGGAACACTGATTGGACAAGGTGTTTGGGAGGAGACAGCTTTAAAACAGGTCACAACTTTAAAACTAACAAAAGAAAGTACTGTTTTTTACCCAGCACCTAATTAACTTCTGCAACTCATTGCCACAGGAGGTTGCAGACACAGATAGTATAACCGGGTTCAAAAAGGGATTAGACAGATTCATGGAGGATAAGTCCATTGGGGGCTACTAAATAAAACATTCAAGGTCGTATACTTTATACCTAAAGCAATGATGGTTGGTGGCAGGGAAGGCATGAATGAGGATGGACAAGGTTGCAGTTTTACAGGATAGTCATTCATTTAACAACTGTTTGAGGCAGTAATTGATTTTTATGTTTGTTTTGTTAACTTTGTGGTTTAAAATTAGATCTATTCATTTAGGAAGGCAACATGAATATATCATTAAAATTGCAGATTTAAAAAAAGGTCAAGGTTCCAACAGCATCACTAACATTTAGTCACTTACAAAGTGACTTTACAAGATATATATATATATTTCTATTTTGTGTAGAATGAACTGTAGTCAAATTCTTCCCTCAGTTACGCTTCAGTTGTAAGCATAAAGCATCCTTTTTATTACTGAATAGCTCAGCTGTCTGAGGCTCCCTCACCTAGTCTTCTTCAAGCCCCAATCCTGCTAAGTTACAAAACCCCATTTACTTAATGGATTTGAATATAGGATCAGAACTTGTGATCTACAAGCTCTACAAGAGGAAAATCTATGTGAGCAAAGTGGCATGGCAAGTGTCTATATCCCATGATCAAGTAGGCCAAGAAATAGTTAACTTTTATACCCAAGAGAAACTGATAGCTACCTCTTGAGGCTAGTGAGTTCTTCAGCTGTATATGTACACATACAAATTCTCAGTTTTGTTTAGGAAAATATGGAGTGTAGGAATGGTGATTTAGGAACCCAGAATCCAGTCAGAAATTTTGAAAAAGAGCAGGTGAGATAATCCCCTTGCCTGTGAAAGCAATGTGGAATTGGCAGTGGGCCACAGATCAGACTGTTTTTCCTTTTGTTTTAAGCCTTTCTTTCAGCTGGGTTAACCTTGTGTATTTACTTTGAAACTTGGCTGGCCAACAGCCCATTTTTATAGTTGAGATTCAGCCAAGGCTGTTTACAGAAATTCTGCATTACTGCCAAAGGAAGCCTGGCTGGGGGTAAGAGACTTAAAGGGGTAGGACCTTGGTTTTCTTAGGGCATGTCTATACTGCCAACTTATCATGTTAGGCAGTGGCATTCAGAAATGTCAGCCTGTTCTGCATATGCTACCTCCTGAATTAGTAGCAGTTTAGCAACACTCACATGGTGTTATGCAGCGGCGATGCATAGGGAGCATGGGTGTCTGGTGCCTCTTGAGTCAAGCGGGGCACGTGCCCCTGTTACCTCTCAGCTTCATGTTCTTGGGGAACCCTGACACAGGATGCAGTCTGTCTGACTCACAAAGAATTCCCCCTTTCTCCTCTCCTCTACCTAAACGAAACTGATTAAGATGCAGTGGGAGACACACCTAAAACCCTCCAGATAAGGGTGACAAGAGTGAAACAACTGCCCTAGGTCTCATTTGCATCCGAGATGGAACCAGATGACCATTCATTTACATGGGAGATGGAGAACAGAAAGCCTGAAGCAGAGACTGCAGTGAATTCTGGGATCAGAGAAGCAGGGGAGCACTGCATGATGGGGAATCTGTGCTCCAAATGCTAACCAACCCATGTTTACACACACCCAGCTCAGCATTTATCAGACCAATTCTAATCTGGATTTACAAAGGACTTCCCCACCTCCCCCCCCGACACACACACACCTCTAAGTTTAATAGGCATCTCAGGCCGTACATTCCCCGGTCCCACTATGGGAGGCCTATTTAAACTTGATTGACTAAAACTCGGTTGCCAGGTTAGGAAATGCTGAGGCAAAGAGACTGAGTCAGAGGGGGTATGGGCAACATTTGAACAATGGTAAAGGGGTTCATCACAGCGTCCAGCCCGTTGGAGCCCTGACCACAAGTGTTGTCATACTTTTCCCGGGATGACTGGTGGAAGTCCTCCCGCCCAAAGGTTATGAACACTCCAATAATTGCCTTAAGTCTGTTAAAACAAGTGTCTGGTTACTCTCTAACCTTATGTGTTTCCTGATTATCCATCAGTTTCTTGAGCTGTTCCAAACCAGATCCAAGTTTCTTGAGATGTTCCAAACCTTATCAAGAGAAAAGACAACGATTTACACTATTAAGAATGTTTTAAAGAAGCTGAACTGAGGGTATAAAAATCTGTAAAAAGGCAGCAATGTGTGTGTGTGCTTCAAGAGAAGAAGTCTCTTTCACACCACCCACTGTTGTCTCCCTTCAAGGATTGTGCTAAGAACGTTACCTGTCAGCCTTGAAACCTGTGTGCCTTGGACTGGTGAGATCCCAGCGCTCGCTCTCTCTCTCTCTCTTTTCTCTCTAGGCATAAATTTCTGAACCTGAATTGTATTAGTTAAGTTTGAGCTAAGTTTCCCCAAATACTTAGTAAAACCAGAGTAGTATTGTAACTGTTTGTGTTTGTTTGCCTTTGCATGTCTATTACTACTAGTACTTTTATATATTTCATATACTTAGCAATAAATAACTTTTATAGTCAAACTGGTAGTAATTGGGTATATTTTTCCTTCTCTACTTCTCCTTCCTCACTTGCTCTGCAGCAGCGCTTCTTTTACCTAAGCTAAAGATCCCTGTAAAGCCCCAAAATACTGTGGGGTCTGCTCATCAAGAGGCTAAAGATTGGGATGTGCTGAGTTTGAAACACATAAGGGAATCAGCTTGTACAGGCTGATTGACCCAGTTTGACTCAGACGTGCCCTAATGAACTGAATGCTGGCCCATGAGGGTGTCAGCTGGACACCCAGCCGGATTCAGAGGTATTCTGTTTAACTGTGTGCTTGTGTCTGACTGAAGTTTATTGTTGCTCTGATGAACTGATTCTTGGCATATGAGGATGTCAGCCTGTCCATGCTGATCAACCCGGCCGGGTCAGGAGTGTCACGTTAATCTGCGTGTGTTTGTGTGTGTATGACTGATTTGGTGACTGGAGGAACCGAGCCCCATTGAAACTGAGTCCTTCAAGATAGCTCCACTGGGGGTGAGGACTTGCAGAAGGAAGATATACAGCTCCCTATAGAAACACAAGTAACACAAGCAGCACATTGACAGAATTACCAAAACCCTAGAAACATATCCCTAATAAATGAGCACACCCCAAAGTAATGGGCAAATCTGGTAACACCCCCCGCCCTGACACCAATCAGTGACCCGGGGCAGGGGAGTCCCCTGGCAGATGAACACGCAGCCTATTTCACTCACCGTAAAAACAGCCACGCCACTTCCAGAACTTCCATGGCCACTTCCGGAAGTGGTGAGTAGCTGGTTTTGCTGGCGGCCCCGCTCCCTGGCCGGTGCTTACAGGGGGCGGGGGGGGGAGTGGCTGCAGCAATTGGCCGCAGGGGAACTCCCTCTGGACACTGAGATCTGCTGGGGAGGGATCCCCCTCCCCTCCCCCCGCCCCAGGCAGTGAGACTGGTCGCAGCAGGGGCACGTGCCCCTCCCTGACTAAGGCGGCATCAGTTGCCCATGGTACTATGTGTAGGATAATTAGCACTGCTGAGAGACAGTACTCATGGGGTAGCTTTGGACACTGTTACAGGGTGTGTCTACACGTGCTATTAGCATGCAGCAATAAACTCCAGCGCATATCGCACTGGAATTTATTGCTCCTGGGCACGCCATTTGACCATGTGCCCAGGACCGCAGCATGTTGAGCCAGGTTGGAGCAGCCCAAGCCTGGATCTACACATGTGGCCCTATTAGGCCACAGGAAACGAATTAACTCCACAGCAGTATAGTACTTGTAAATACCCTGCAATGCTGAGGGGTCAGCAGGTCAGCCTGCCAGCCTGGGCCTGCTCTGACCTGGATCAGTGTGCTGTGGAGGGGCTGGCTGGGGCATGAGGGTGCTCCAGAGCAGGGCTAGTCAGCAGGTAGCCCCCACACTGAAGCATCCTTGTGCCCCAGCCAGCTGGCTTCATGTCTACACATGTGCTGCAGAGTATTTAAAAGTACTGTCATTCTGTGGAGTTAATTAGTTTCCTGTGGTCTAATAGGGCCACATGTGTAGATGCAAAATGTTTACTGTGAATCTAATTAATCTGCTTCCTAGTAAATGTCTGATGTAGATGTGCCCACAGTGTGCCATTTGTGAAACACTGTATTGCTCAATGCAAAGGAGGTTAAAACAATCTGTCCTCACTTAGCTAGTCCATCAGGTTAGCATGGTTATGGTACCCAAATTTCTGTACTAATCACATACAGGGGAGTGATGTGGCAAGCACTGTTCAGCCACTTTTGACTCTCCAGTCCAAATGTTAGGGGACCTATTTGCAGCTGGGTTGACAGGGGTGCCTTTGACAACAGTCCAATGCAAGTCTCAGACTCATGACTCTGGAGCCACAGTGATAATCCCTTTACTGCTCTACCATATCGCTGTTACTCAGTAAGTGTTAAAAGTCAGGTCCTTAATGACCTTTTTAGGTACATTTCAATACTCATTTCTTTTGTGCTAACTTATGGATCATAAACACAAACAATTTTCCTGTGCTAGATGTTAGTTACAAGTCTCTGTGCTTCATTTCCTATCCATGCTACATATGGTGTGTTATTTTAAGATTTGTTTTTGGAAGTGTTATAGGTTGGTAGTTATATAAAATGTAAGTTACAAAATTAGGTTGCTTTGTAATTAATTTTGAGGCAGCTGGCTAACTTCCTGTATACAAGCTGGGACATGTCAACTTACATGTCAGTGTTGTCTTCTTATCCAAACATCCCTCATAGATACCGGAGGTTGGCATCTGACAGCCACCACAGTGTAATTCCTGCTCCTGGCTACTTTTATGTTTTTATCTCAGTCATGGTTATAATTGTTCTGACATGTGCTAGTTGCTCCAAAGTGAAATAGCATTGTTGTTTTAGTGACAGTATTTATCCCTAATATTAACATGATATTCAAGTATGTATCACCAACATTTAATTAGTTTATAAATAGGGTCATTCTGAAAATATTCAGATTAAATCTATCATATGATGGTAAAGACTATATGACTTCTCAGTTGTTTTGTACTTTGTGTCCTTTAAACATCCAAGCATTTAAATTTTTTTTATAGAAGACAGCTTAAGGCAATAATGGGCGTGTCTAGATGAGACACTACATCGCCATAGCAATATACTATGGCAACGTAGCCTTCGTGGGCACAAGCTGCGATGCCACAGTTATGTCGTTGTAGCGACGTGCTCCCTCACTATAGGGTGTTCCTACAGTGACGTAGTGGCTGAAAATAACCGTGTGCCACCGTCACAGCGCAGTAACAGCGCAGTAACAGTGGTGCTGTAGGGACATGTGTAGATGCGCCTAGTGAGAATGAACGTCACCAATTTCAGAAACGACATCCTTTATATGAAGTTATTCTGATAAAGACAAGACTAACTAAGTCAACTGGCTGCAAACTTACTTGAGCTTGAAAAAGGATAAGAATATCATTAGAACCAAGCCAAGTTGTGTTTCTCAAGGCATTCATGACAATATCAAATGTTATGAGATTAAGTCATACAGTCTGCTGAACAGTCAAAAGAATGGCAGTTGAGGTATGACCCTGAAGTACTTCATTCTTATCATCTTGACTCTTGTCCATTTTATCTCATTCCTGACTCTCGTGCTGTTTACAGAAGAGGAAAAAGTATCTTAATGAAATGAGAAGTGAGAAAGCACCTCAATGAAAGAATTGCAGCTTTTCCAGCAAATGTGTTTTGACCAAGGCTTTGTGTGAGCTCAGTATTCCACTAAGCAAGTTAATGTTAGAATCAGAACGAATCAGCTATCTTTGCCTCTGCTTTCCTTCCCAAGCAGATTGGTCAGGTGCCAGTTTTAAAAGAAAATTTCTGAAATCTCTTAAAATAGCTGTTTTTCCCTAGTGAAGAGTGAAAAGTTGAAGTAAGAATGTTCAAATTTTGTTGTTTGTCAGAAGTGAAATATTTTAATGGCATGCCAACAGATTTTCTATCAAAAAACTGAAATTTCAGCCAAGATCAAACCATTTTATTCTATTTAAAGATGAATTCTACTCCCATCCCACTCTTATTTTGTTTAATGAGCCATTTTTGGTGGAAAAAATAGAAGTGTTTAACAATCCCTTCATTAGTTCTACTTCTTAGCTGCACAAGTGCAGTCCTGGATCTAGGTCTGAGATCATGTAAGGTTACTCAAAAGCACGTAACCAAGTCCAGGATGAACAAGAAACAGACAAGTCAGCTTAGATAATGAACCAATTCTATTCTCATTTACTATGGTCTTAACACCTGAGAGATCCTATTATTTCAGTGTAGTAACTGCCTATTCTTATACTTGGGTAGATTAGAAAGTAGTCAAGTAAACAAGACTGGAAGACATTCCTTCAGAACTCCTAGGTAAATGTAATGAGTGGCTCACAGGAACATATTTACTCCCATTAAAATTAGCTATTGAGTCCTGTTGCTGAACTGAATGTCCATTTGGGCTTTTTGGATTTCAGAAGCATAGTAAGAGAGAGACATGTGCAGAGACTTAATACAGAGAAGTTAGGTTAATTTAAAGGATCTCTTCATTACAAATATATGTGCATCCAATTTCAGGAACTGTACCAAAAAGATAATTTAACTTTGTGTTCATGCACCATTTATATGGTGTTGCTCTGTGCTGGGACAAGGCAAGGCATCCCTAATTTGAAAGGGGGTCGCAGGGTGAGACCCGGGAAGGGATGCTGACAACAACCCCAGAGGTCGGG
>NW_005842610.1:487801-489114 GCF_000455745.1 Alligator sinensis
GGGGGGAGAGACGGGAAGCCCCCGTAAAAAAGCCGCTAATGAGGCAATTAGTGGCAATAAGCCAAGACATGGGCAAGGGGGAACTCCTTATCCCCCTTTGACTCAAAAGTGACTGAGACAAGATTGTGAGTGATTACCCTGTACTGAGAGAAACAGCCGGGGACATCCTCCACACGAGTAGCCGGCGCGGAACAGAAGCCGCCAGATGTGCGGATTACTAACAAGGCAATTAACCCCGCGAGACACCGGCCAGCACTTACCTTGAGGATTTCGCAGCCAGATATCCGCTCTTGAGCCCAGGCGTGATCCAGGGGTCAGCTTGAATGGGTTGCCGCCTCCAATCCGGGCCACTGTATTAGAAAAGATAAGAAAAAGAAATAAAATATGTAGAATAACGTAATGGGCCGGGAGTAGTCATGCTGAGGGTACCAGTTAACATCCCATCAATCTCTTTCCTCTCCTCATAAGATCCAAGTCGTGGCAGGCAAGAGCCAGAGGAATGGGCGGTATCCTGCTAACCCGATAACAAAGTGATGCATTGGCTGGGAACTGAAGGCTCCATAATAGAAACTATGGATACTCAGGTCCCCACTGATTGGCAGCAAGCCCACAACCTTACATTAAGACTCCTCCAAAGCCAGCAGGCACAGTTAGAGGAGATGGTACGGATGCAGACCCAAGAGGCAGAGGCTCTTATACGATTGTTTTCATGCCAGCAAGATTTGTGCGAGAAAATCAAGGCACAACAGATGCTACTTGGGAGAGAAGGAGGAGGGACTGGGTTGCCCCGCATGTCCGCTGAAGATGATGTAGAGGCCTATTTGGAGTCTTTTGAGAGGGTGGTGACGGCCGCTAAGTGGGATCCCAGAAGTTGGGCAGCCAGGCTGGGACCACACCTGATCGGGCCAGCACAAGCCGCCTACTGAGCCCTCAGCAGGGTAGAAGCTCAGGATTACAAAAAAGTTAAAGAAGTGATCCTATGCTGTTTAGAGGTCTCCCCGGAGACCTATCAACACAAATTCTGAGTTTGGAACGCCCCGAAGGAGCACAGCCTCGACTACTGGCTCAGACACTGCGGGATTTGGCCACATGCTGATTACAGCCGAAGATGCTGTAATCAGCATCACAGCAGAGCCACTGGCGGGAATATTTGAACGCTCGGGCACGGGCCAAGTCCCGGAGGACTGGAAAAGGGCCAATGTGGTCCCCATTTTCAAGAAGGGGAGGAAGGAGGACCCGGGCAACTATAGGCCAGTCAGTCTCACCTCCATCCTCGGCAAAATCTTTGAAAAAATTATCAAGGCCCACATTTG